>NC_079165.1:5987650-6287650 GCF_947568905.1 Ostrea edulis
AAAGCGACAGTTTTTTAGTGGAAAACTTGGAAGAACATGTTCATGTTAAATTTATTTTGTTTCACGGAGACAGTTTTTCTGAAATTCGGGGATACCCCTCCATTTTAACGCTAAAAATCATATAAATCGCTTATTGCTTGATTTAAACTCGAATTGTTTCGGCTAATTTTCATCAATACACGTCTTTTAAACTTATTTTCAAAAAGTTCCAATTGGTTTTATCAAATATTTGAATAACTTAATTTTAACGAATCGTTCATGCAACACCTTTAGGGAAATAAACATGAGACGTGCAAAAAAATGCGCAAATTTGAAAACGGGTTTTACAAAATCAGAGAATTTTTAAGGATTGAATCTACACAATATATTATACATAATCACGTGATTTTTCTGTATGATGTTCAATTGAATCCTGGGTATTCTAAATGTGTTGCGTTGAGAATGTTTTAAATTAGTTATTAGCATATACATGTAGAAGTGTGTCAGGTTATAACAGGACAAATGTATGGTTGGTATTCATTGAGACCGTAAATAAACTGATCACTAATTCGTCCTCTTATTTTTCCTATTATTGATTCTTTTTAAATCTATAACTGTAACATCTGCTATGGTAGACAACCTACATACACGCTTATGTGAAACATCTCATTACATGCAGCCCTTCGTATAATTAGTGCTCAAGTGGATTTATGAAAAGTTTTCGGATTGATATCTCATCATAGGTTCATATAGTTTTATGCAGTTATGTTGCTCTTATCTTATTCCCCACTTTCCTTTGGGAATCGGTAACCAAGAGCCCATTGTATATCTCAAAGAGGATCCCTTTATATCATACTTTTGAAATTAAATTACTAATGATTTTTATGCTGTCTAGAACCATTATGAAAAGGTGAAAACAACCAATAGTGCTTGTCCTCATAAATATAGATAACATAAACCAGGAACAGGATAAACACGGAAACACCAGAGGTAAGATCAGGTACTCAGGAAGAGTACGTATCGCCTGCTGACTGGTCACATCAGTTGTGAGTCATCTGTCCTCAATGGGTAAAGGGAATAATCCATAGTCAAAATAAGTATGCAGAGAACGGCCTAGCAATACATAAAAAAAAAATCAGACAATATTCGACCCAAACACAGACTGTGATTGCAACGATTATTATAACGACCATAGAATTTACAAAATGCTAATTTTAAACGAGACTGCTGAAACCTCTGTACATCATCTTTATCAGTAGGCTACATCGATTTAGAAATTGATCATACGCAGAACATGTTCTCATATAATGATTAGTTGGAAGATGTAAACATTATATGCACATTACGTTTATTTTGGTGATAATTGAATATCGCTACATAAATATGGGGAGTTGACGATAGAAAAATTGAAGTAACTCCGTTTGTCGTAAGTTTAGACATGTTACCGTTAACGTCTATGTTCATTAAAAGATCAAACTATGAAACAGATGTGGAAGACTCGACGGTGTCTTTTATTTCGATTTCGCTGCAATAGACTGGTATCGCATCAACATATGATTGAAAGTAATTATTTTTGACATATAAAACTTCGTGGATATATCTAAATTTCGAGTTGAAGGCCACAAAAAGTTTTCGTTTTCTCGTGTATAAGATTTTGAATAATTTTATTCTGTTTCGTAAGAATACAAATGATAAATAAAAAGGTTAGCTGATGAGGAGGAACACTTTCATGGAAATTTCAACAAATTGTTGGAAGACTTGGTCTCCAAAGACTAGATATTATCGATGAGGAACTGCCGCATCTTTTAGATATCAAGTTCTGAGTACTTATGTCCGTAAAATCAGAATGATCTTTTCAAAAAGAGGGGTTTTTTAATGACTGATAACAAGATACAATCCATGAGTATGTCCAGTAAAATAAAATTATTGTTTTTGAAGAAACAGCTGTCTATGGTGCAATACATGTAAGCAGAATCTTTAATTCATCGTGGAGACTGGTTGTATACTGTAATGAGAGGTAGTGCATTTTGATGTTGATTTTGGAAAAGTTTTGCGATTTCAAATTACTAAGCTCTTTTGAAATTTTTAGTTTACGTCACTTACAGAACATGTTGGGGCATAGTACTTCTGAAGTCTCCTTCATATCACTTAACATTTTCGTGAGGAGTAAAGATAAGGGCTTCCAATCATAATGTGGATCTATTGTACAAAAATAATGAATCCAAATCCTGGATAGGAATTTCTCACCAAAACTACAGTAGTTAGTGTTTAATTGAGAATAAGACAACATATCATTTCTAAAAGTATTTGTTAAAATGTTATATCGTAACCTTTTCTTTTACTTGAATCTAAAGCATCACAGATCAATATTAATTGCATATCTCTTTTTGTCCCCCTCACAGTTCTGCAGGAAAGAGATTAAGCATGAAAGGTAATGGTTGCTACTGTGTTCAAAGGTTCATGGTTTCTTCATGCAATATTTACAGGAGGTATTCTTGGAAAACCATTGCCAAGCTATTAATGTTAAAGCCATCGATGATTTGTCCAATAACTTATTCAAAGTAGAAGGCAATTATTATTGTCGTCCAAAAATATATTCCAGATAGCTGTCTGCATCGAGAAACATCTAACAGTTCTCAAATGTTCGTGACACAGTAAAAAGAAATGTGTTTCAGTAAAATATGTACATGTATACTTCCTCTAGTGACAAGACCCAAATTAATTATATGATTTTCTTACTGTTATTCAAATGCTGTCTGACATGTTTCATACCGATTGTTAGGCCGTTCTTGGCACACTGAATTTGACTACGGATAACGCCATTTAAGTGATCAAGATATAGGGCTCACGGCAGGTATGACCGGTCGACAGGGAATGCTTACTCCTCCTCGGCACCTGGTATATCAAGGGGTTCGTGTTTGCCCAACTCTTTATTTTGTATTGCTTATAGGAATTATGAGATTAATCACTGTTCGTTATCTTCGCCTTTCATCAACCGATGGAATCAAAATGCCCAGAGTAAAATAAATACATCACTATATCTCTCAAGACTTTATTGAAATGTAGTTTTAGGCCCAAACTAGGTAAAAGTGATAAAAATCAACTACGTTTTCCTGGCCGCGCGTCAAAATGGAGGGAGAGGAAAAAAGGGAAAACATGCACTAATTCACGTTTTGTCCAGTACATTTTACAGCCATGCTACAAATAAGTCGTTAAAAGACATGAATGAATTGTGTCTGATGCTGACTAATAAGTGCAATTTTTATGAGTGTCTGTTTTTATTCTTATGCATACATGTAAGACAATGGTTTCTGAATGGCTGGTGATCTGATACATAGCTGCAATTCTGTACTAAAGGATAGATATATATCCCGTGGGCATCCGGATTAGAAAAGGTCCTCAGTATCCCTTGTTTGTCGTAAGAGGCGACTAATGGTGCGGTCATTCGGATGAGACCACAAAACCGAGGCCCCGTGTCACAGCAGGTGTATCACGATAAGGATCCATCCCTGCTTACAGGGGCTAAGCCCGTTTTGGGCCCGAACTCTGTGATACTATAAATATAGACAGGGGTCTAACTCTGACCCAGATTTAAAAAAAAAACCTACCCACTCGCTTCAAATGCCTAAGAAATCTTAAAACAAGGTGCGGAATGCGTAATTTGTCGATCTCCTTGCATATATTAATGTTTTAACTACTTGCATGCTAAATTTCAAGCTACAGGTTCCTACAGTAACAGAGATACATGTCATCGTTCTCTCGATTTCACATGTTTATTTTTACTTAGGACATTTACCGGTCCACGTCACTGAGTGGTTTCTCGCCTATGGCAACAGCGAAAGTTCTCTATGTTCGCCGTATCTGAGTCGCTTATTATACAAAACACCAACTCCTGACTTAACTGCCATTTTACGTACTAAAGACCCGAAATACCTAAAACTTTAAAGAAGGAGAAAATGGGTAAAAATAAAATAAAATAAACAAAAATAAATCTTAAGAAAGCCAAAAAAATAATGTTCAATTTCCTTCTCTAGGTGGAATATCACAAAAATAATGTTTTGATCAATTTTAAGGTATTTGATATTTTAAGTATATCGGGTATTTAGTGCTTTTATTAAAATGGCAGATGATCTTGTCAACAGTGGATGCTGCTGAGGAACGAATAAGTCGTGTAAAGTCTACACGAAGAAAATTATTAAAGTATGAGGAAGTAAGTAGCGTATAATTGATGTGAAATTTTAATTGACTGGTCCGAAATCTTCCACACTAGTCTAAATTTCGCTGCTGTCATAGGCGAGAAACCACCCGATGACCTGGACCGGTAAATTTCGTAGTAAAAATAAGCAAGTGAAATCGAGAAAACGATGGCGTATATCTTTATTATTTCAGGAACATGTAGCTTGAAATTTTGCATGCAAGTAGTTAAAACATTAATTTATGCAAGGAGACCAGCAAATTACGCATACCACACCTAGTTTATGATTTGTTAGACATTTGAAGCTAGTTGGTAGTTTTTTTTATCTGGGTCGGTGTTAGACCCCTTTCTATATCCATGGTATCACCGAGTTCGGGCCCAAAACGGGCTTAGCCCCTGCTCAAAGGCCGTAAGCGCCGAGCATAAGCCTAAATTTTGCAGCCCTTCACCGGTAATGGTGACTTCTCCATATGAGTGAAATATTCGCGAGAGGGACGTTAAAACAATATATAACCAACCAACGTTTATTGTACTGATTATACGCATTCACGGTGTGCACACGAATTCAATAAATCATAGTATGACACCTTGTCTGGGCGCCCGGTTTTATGAAAGAATACCATTTACTAGAACTCCCTGTGCTTTTCAGTCAACAATTTGGAACAGTTGTGGAAGATTAATGGACACTTTCTTCGATATATTTGGTCGAATTGTCATCATGACGTCATCAATATTGTTTAGTGTGGCATTGATAAATGAACCACACAATATTTCAATACATTTGTATTTCCCATAGCAAAATGTTGGAATGTAAAGATGACAGAATAGGAGTCTAGCGAGGTTTTGCTTGTAGCTTGATCCAAGATTCCCATACAAATTCCTAAACAAAGAACACATCAGCCATAAAGACTGAGAGTTTCCGAAGACGAGTCTGTGCACGAAAACTATATAATAATAAAAATAATAATAATAAATCGTATGTATAAATGATTATTTATTTCAATTCGCTCGATACAGTCCCTTTACAAAACATATCTGTATATACAAGTTATTCCTCTTACAAAGCTCATCATATAAAATCATAAACAAAGGTCAGGGCACATTTAAAACAAATGGTACAATATTTACACGACTGTCTAGTAAAGTCAGTGGATTGAGTGAAACCATATTAATTCATAGATATTCCAGATTCTGTCTTGCAGAGAATTTTAAATGGAATAAATATCAAAGTATTGTAGATTTAGAAAAACATTGAATAGGTCCATGTTTTCCTTTATAGCGTCTTTAAATCCAACCATTGATCAAAATAGGCAACATTGCTTGGATTCAACTAAACTAGATTAATTCAAACTATACTACGTATAATGCATACTTGCTTGTAGTACTCCTCCAAGATAGTCATTCATTTATAGCACCTATACTATGTACAAATACGGGCTAACTTTGCATATCAGTTAAAACCACTTGCGATGCAGTAAGAATTATTAGCACCGGGCAGTGCTACGATTAGCGCATGAAGTACGTAAATATCAATGCAATAATGAATACTGATGACAGAATTTCAAAATACACACACACACACACACACATCTTAGCACCATGACTGATGAAAATACAAGCATCTGATATAAAGGTCGTCTGCAAATAACTATAAATAGCAGCTGTCCTGTTGAAATTCAATTGTTTCCGGAATTCCTCACCACAACATATCGGGTTTGTCCGTGCTTCCAGATGTAAAGGCAGAGCTTATTTGTCATGAAGTAAACAATTCATTTACTAAAACAAAAGAAAGCCAAAATTATCCATTTGGATTGGCGGTAATGTTCAAAATCACCAATGGAAAGAACCTTCCATTTTCCATGAATAAAAAGATACAGGTACATGTAGTCTAAATCAGACTGAGAAAGCAATACATGTATAAAATCTAAGGATTATAGTTTTAGAAAAGTTCTACGTTACAACATCTATACATTACAACTCAACTTTTACATATGCATACCTTTGTAACTGAAATGTTGTTCTATCGTGCATATGTCATTCTGAAATATATATATATAAATATCGTGTAACTCGATATAGTGTTTCATTAAATATACAAACAAATTATAAGCTAGAAGACTTCCAATAAAAATGTCAGGTTATGCAGCAATGGATTGCGAGATACAGAAAGCGATACATACCTTTTCCTTTATATTAATATTCGTTCTGATAACTCTTTGGTTAAGAGGCATAACAGATCTGCTATTTGTATGAATCCATCGCATCTGCGGTATTGTCTGGAATTTTTTCATCTGCAAGATAGAGGGCAACGAGACTTAATGACAAAAACACGGAGGGAAACGAGATTTAGTGAACATGTCTAAGCACGAAGGACAACAAGGTTTGGTGATACAAACAGATTGAAACGAGACTTGATGATAACAACACGGAGGGAAACGAGACTTGGTGATTCAAACACTAAGGGCAACGAGATTTATTGACACAAGCACGGAAGACAATGTGATTAAGTGATGCAAACACGGAGGACAATGAAACTTGGTGATACAAACACGGAGGTTTTTTAATTGGTGAAAATATTGATATTTCATTGAGGAATGGCAGTGATATGTCGTTGGGAGTATATTTAGATGATGCTAAATAGACAATAGATAAATAAACACAGAGAGGAGTATATTTAGATGATGCGAAATATACAATAGATAAATAAACAGAGAGAGGAGTATATTTAGATGATGCCAAATAGACAATAGATAAATAAACAGAGAGAGGGGTATATTTAGATGATGCCAAATAGACAATAGATAAATAAACAGAGAGAGAGAGGAAAACGAAAGTAGAAGATTTCCTTAGAAACCTTTTTTAATCTAGATAAACAAAACAAATAAAAGGTATTGTGGCACTTTGGTTTTTGTGTGTAACGTGTGTTGTGCAGGAGATGTTACTTTTGTAAATTGATCGCCAGAAACTTAATGAATAGGTATTTTTGCAAGCTTGTTTGTATATTGTTCTATAAGCCATCCATTGTGTAGCAGACTAACTAACTGCACTTTCGTGACGTCATCATACACAGAAAAGTGCATGTTTTGCCTAACCTCTTCACCAAACCTTTTCTATGACTTCACTTTTTGTTTGAGCTTCTTTTTTGTTTTGTCAAATTATGTTTTAAATCATATGGTTTTGAAATGGTATTAGATATTCTAGAAAATTCGGGCGTACATCCCCGCGTTTTCCCCAAAGTGGGAAACAATTAAAATAAGAGAAACGGTTTAGTGGGATGTTGGTGTTGTTAAGCTACATCTAAATGTCATGAATGTCTTCGTATTGCAAATCTTACGGGGAATGAAATATTTAAATCGATGTTTTACCTTCCTATTTAAAATCAACCATATACGAAGTACTTTCCGCACTCTATCAGAAATGTGTCGCAATAAAAATCTTTTGGATTATATAACACCTTCTTAATATGTATAAAAATGTGGATTTGTAGAGTTATTTATTCCGGAAAATCCTACATTATCCTACCGTTTTCACCTTTTTTTATATTTCATATGCTGTTTCCGCAGCGCACAGAAAATAAAAGTTGTTAAAAGCTGAAAAAAAAAACCCTCTGCTATTTCAGCCACGACTTAAAGCATAAAATGCAGTCAACACTCATCAATAATGTACATATACAGCAGCTCGTAAAACATAACTATCATAATCTTAACAATTTAAAACCTAGCAAGCATTAAAGAAATACGGGAAATTTGTGTCATGTTGGTCAATGATGATCCCCTGGGCGGCGGTCTAATTTGTGGCATTGGAGATCGAAGGATGTCACGGTTTACTGCAAGTTCTTGCGTGTGAGAGAATGCAGTTTTGTCTCTGTAGTAATATTGTCTGTTGCAAAATGCACAGTCAAACAATTCACATAAATTATTTTAACAGAACTTACATAAATAAAAAGTGAAGATACCGAACAATAATCAACATCATAAATCCCATAAAGAATACAAAATTAAGAGTGGGGAAAACACGGAGCTCTGGACACACCAGAGTTGGGATAAGGTGACACACCAGAGTTGGGATAAGGTGACACACCAGAGTTGGGATAAGGTGACACACCAGAGTTGGGATAAGGTGAAACACCAGAGTTGGGATAAGGTGACACACCAGAGTTGGGATAAGGTGCCTATATGAATTATATCTGGGTTCTCGTCTCATTGTACGGCCTCAAATTAAACACATTGCCTCCACCTTTGCTAATACTTGCTGAACGGAACATTGACAAATACAAGTTTTAGTTGCAATATGATTGTCACGTCAGCGCAGATCACTTGCTTTTTTTTTTTTTTAGAGCTAAGACCTAACACGTGTACCACAAAACGTACACCACACGCTTGTCGGACAGTGATGGCAATGCAATATCAGTATCCATAAGGAGAAAAAGTCCAGAAAACTATCGAAGCAACAATCAAGCTGAAATGCAAACTGAATCTATTTCTCTGAGAGAAAGATTGTTACTACATTTCAGGCCAATACCTGTATCCATAACGAACAAAATCTGAAAACTGTCAGTGACCTTTTACCCCTAAAGTCGATCACGGTGCACCAATCCAGCTGAAATGCAAATTGAACTCGTATTCCACCATGAGGAAGCTTGTAACTAAGTTTCAGGGCAATATCTGTATCCGTAACGAAATAAAAGTCCGGCAAACTGTTTGACCTACTTTAAGCTCTAAAGTAGGTCACGGTATACCAATCCAACTGACATGCAAATTCACTCTTAACCTTCACGAGGACGATTTCAACACTGCACATGCATCCGTTACGGGGAAAAGGTCCGCAAAACATAACCTCGGACGGACGGACAGCGCCATAACACAACACGTTCCGGAACGTCTGATAACGGGCGGATAATAAAAGATGAATAAGTAATGCATTCCAAACCTTGACATGTATTTGATCATCTTTATGAATGTTTTGGCGACAGCTAGAAATTCTAAAATCTGAATAAGTAACTGAAGGATGAAAAGGTGAAGATAACGAACAGTGATCAATCTCATAAATCTATAAAGAATACAAAATTAAGAGTAAGGCAATCACGGACCCCTTGACACACCAGAGGTGGCGATGCGCAAACCCCAGGAGCATACAACTCTATATAGCCATTATCCGTGGTTTAAGGAACACGTTTGTCGCATTAAATACATCAAATTACCCTCTCACACATACTATATAGCAGGCTGGACGGACGGACAGACGACGGTCTAAGTCCCTGAGAGTAGAATGTATCGCAAGCGACACACATTTAATCAAATTGATATTATCATCATTTCATCCCTAATTTCTTTCAGACTATGTCCATAAAAGATAACTCGATACCTGATCGACAGATAAATAAATAGGTTTGTTATATATAATCCACGTGACGCTCTCCTGACATCCGGGTATTGTTAATGAACCTTCATACGTCATGTATTCTGTTGTGTTGGGGATGAGGTCGTTTAATGTAAACCCCGATAACTTTATCCTGTTACCTGCATATAAAGAAAAGAAATATTGGAGATTTTGTAAGTTAGGGTAAATAAATTACATTTTAATTTAATTACTTTAGTTTACTTCACATTAAACTACCGCTGAATACATGTACATGTATATACAAGAAATATGTCATTTTTTTAAAAAAGAAACAATTCAATTTCAGATTATTCCCTGCTTTTTGTTTTATTTTTCCGAGACAATGAGGGATTCTTACCTTTGGTCGGTATATTTCTTAACCGTTTTGTAATTAATTCCAGCGGATAATTTGATTCCAACCCTATCTAAGAAAGAAACACTAATTCAAAATGCAACTCAAATTTGAGGCACAATTGTCAGAATATTTAATCAACAGTTAAATGTTCGATTCCAACCCTATCTAAGAAATACATGTACTAGTGTAAAATGTGGTATAACCACTAAAATATCTAAAACACATGCATGTTTAATTCCTAAAATAATTTTAATTTTAAAATATGGAAATTAAACGTAGGATTGCCAGAATATGTGATTTAATTCAAAGTACATGTTTGATTTCAATTCTGCCAAGAGTGTTAGGTAGGATTGAAATGGTTATAGTTTTATGTGGGATTGAAATAGTTATAGTTTTAGGTGGGTTTGAAATTGTTATATTTTTAGGTGGGATTGAAATGGTTATAGTTTTAGGTGGGATTGAAATGGTTATAGTTTTAGGTGGTATTGAAATGGTTATAGTTTTAGGTGGGATTGAAATGGTTATAGTTTTAGGTGGGATTGCCTGGTTGCAGTTCTAGATGGAATTACATGGTTAGAGATTTAGATGGGAAATCTTTGTTGGAGTTTTAGATGATAAAGTGAGACTTCGAACAGTTGTGAATCCATAACTTCTGTAAATAATCCAAATTTGAGAGTAGGGCAAACATGAACTCCTGGGCACTCCAGATATGTGATTAACCACCTAGGACGTAACATCCAATGGTGACCAGCCACACCCGCCGTGAGGCCTATGTCTTGATCAGATAAACGGAATCTGCAATCAAAATCGGTATCAAATACACCAGACAGCATTCGACCTAAGTCTAAAAGTCGAGTTGAAGGTCATAGCAAGATATTTTTCTTGTCATGTAGAAGCTTTAAAAGAAATTCTGCTTCAGAAGAATATAAAACAAGTCGGCTAATAAAGGAGCACAATTCTTGCCCATGGAAATTCTAGTTGTGCATAAGCTAGAATTGGTCGCTGTAACGTAATCAATGCAGATACAGACTGTTTGGAAGACTCATCAAGAAATATACGTAAAGGATTATTTTTTTCAATGATGAACTACAACATATTTTTCATATGAATTTTATAGTACTTGTGTGTAGAATTAGAATGGTGATTAACAATGTTTTGGATGACTGGTTACAAGACATAAATATATCCGAGTTCATTCTTTAATCAAAGAAGCAACTGTCTATGATGTCAAAAAGCCTAGTTCTAAATTTATCGTGAGGAATGGTCGTGTAAAGTGTTGAAATTCAAAGTCATACGTTGTGATGTTGATTTTGGAAAGGTTTTGTTTTTAAATTTTCAAATTCCTTTAGAACTTTTGAGCATCCACATCTGATTTGCACCACTTCTGGTATAAGTTGTGGCGTGATTTGTCTGTTTCTCCTTCATAGGTGGCAGGGGACAGTTTCTTTGGTTTTGAAACATGTGGATAGGGGGTATACACCAAAGTCAGATTATGACAGACTAATGAAAAATCATATTTCCCTTTTATGTCAATACTTGTATTTCATATTAGTGTAGTTAATAAATTATGACCCTAAATTACATGTAATCTATAAATACTGGTGCTGGTGCACAAAACATGCTCTGAGCAGGTTCCCCTTTTTTGCTTTGATTTTCCCTCATTTGGGCTAATCCGCACCACCCCCACACCATCACAGTACCAAACATGGGGATTTAGACACTGTGCACAATCAAGAACCCTATCTGCCCTTCTAAAAAATCTACCTCTCATATGGGGCCATCCACCTTCCCTCACAGCTACAGACCTTTTGCTAGACCCTGCATGTTTTCACCGGAATTTCTTCAGCAACTGACCACGTGTCTTAGTTTCGTATTTGCACCCATCTACATGCTAGGAATCATGGTGACACCTACATGTTGTATATTAACATTTTTACTAAGCACTCAGCTACATTTGACATGCATCCTAAAATTATTGTATACATTTTTACACATGTAATATCACTTCAAATACGGGGCAATTCCATTTTTTTAAAAAGTTGACCGGGCCTATAGTGCGAAACTGTCCCCTGCTACCATAGCTGTTAAACTTCTGGTATAAGTTGTGACATGATTTGTCTGTTTCTCCTTCATAGCTGTTAAACTTCTGGTATAAGTTGTGGCGTGATTTGTCTGTTTCTCCTTCATAGCTGTTAAACTTCTGGTATAAGTTGTGACATGATTTGTCTGAAGTTTCTCCTTCATAGCTGTTAAACTTCTGATATAAGTTGTGACATGATTTGTCTGAAGTTTCTCCTTCATAGCTGTTAAACTTCTGGTATAAGTTGTGGCATGATTTGTCTGAAGTTTCTCCTTCATAGCTGTTAAACTTCTGGTATAAGTTGTGGCATGATTTATCTGAAGTTTCTCCTTCATAGCTGTTAAACTTCTGGTATAAGTTGTGGCATGATTTGTCTGAAGTTTCTCCAGCTGTTAACCTTTGGGTGGTGATCTATCTTTTGTTGAGTTTTTGGTGGTATTTCCTGATTAGAATTTTAAATGAGGGATTACATGTACCTGGTTAGAGTTTTAGATGAGAGTACCTGGCTACAAGACCATATAATAAAAATTAAAACTTGTATTTTACAAATTTTGGCTTGTTAAAATTACATATATAATTTTTATATAAAACATCTTGAAATATATATAACATCAGCATGACTTTCATTGACTTTTTATATAAGTATTGTATGGATCATTTTGAAATTTTGACAGAAGTCTATTCTACATTGATAATCATTGAACCAGGCCATGTGTCCATATGTTTTATTCTGTGAAACCATAAAAACTATTGTAACACTATAGATTCTTCAAGGTTAATGTTCAGGGGGCGTCGATGAAGAAAATCTGTCACTACTCTGAAACCTTTAACGTTGGTGAGTTCTATAGATTAACTTTGAATTGAATATTGATCGAATATTTTCAACCCCCTGAGCGACATGATTAACTATCCAAGAAACCTTTATGACTCCGTCAGGCCTTGTAACTTAGCAGAAGCAGATCAAAACAATATTACATATACATACAAGGAAGGTTAAATTTCCAATTATTGAAACCATCGAAATCTTTTTTGGTCATCAAACATTAGATTTTACGATACAGAAATGTTAAATGAGGAGGAAGCACGCACGGATCATGGATGAATGTGGCTTAAGAAAATATCGAACACAAGATTTTTTGGGGGTTGGGGTGGGTATATATTTATTCGTGAAGATTGCACTTTACCTTGCCATGTGTATTTCACATAGTTTCCATAGTTACTAACCTCCATGAAAACAGCGATGGCAACCAGGCCTCGGACGCCATTCATAGCGTCGTCAATCGTACTGTATACTTCAGAATTGTATCCCATAATGTGCATCTGTAATATTCAGAATTGTATCCCATAATGCATCTGTATGTTCAGAATTGTATCCTATAGTGTCCATCTGTAATATTCAGAATTGTATCCCATAATGCATCTGTATGTTCAGAATTGTATCCCATAATGCATCTGTATGTTCAGAATTGTATCCTATAGTGTCCATCTGTAATATTCAGAATTGTATCCCATAATGCATCTGTATGTTCAGAATTGTATCCCATAATGCATCTGTATGTTCAGAATTGTATCCTATAATGCCCATCTGTGATATTCAGCGGTCATTTAAAAACGTTATAATAGGCTGGGTAATGTGTTCAAATGATGGCGAATTCGAACGCAAGGAACTGAAGAAGCGATGATAAATAACAATACCATTTAACAGAAAGAAAGAAGGAGGGGGAGAGTTAATTAGAAAGAATTTATTAGTAAAAAGCACAAACTTTAAAAGGAAAAATGTCTTCATACATTACTTACTACATTTTTGACAATTTACAAATCGATTTGTCAACAAAAAAAGACAGATTGATCAATTTCAGAAAGCAAGATTGATTGATTTCAGGGAACCCATTTTAAGTTTACTTAATGTCTCAATTCTCTTGGATATTATTTTTAAATGAAAATTAGTGCTGAAAAAATATTACTGCATTCACTCTGCTGGAAAATCCCATGGGTTTGCAAAACGACATAAAATGATCAAAGTTCAGAAGCTGCTCGATTTAAGCCTGTAGGGAAAATGAAATTTCAATAACCAGAGCCATTTCCTATCCATTCCACGAACACTTTTATGATTTCTTCGAAATAATTCATCAAACACTCTTGACAATCTAATTTAATAATTGCATTTAAATTCTGCTTCAGTTCAGAAAGTAATGGGTGACTAAGCATCATGCCATCATTATTCATAGAAGTGCTATAAATAAGTATTGCATATGATGACCTCTCTCTCTCTCTCTCTCTCTCTCTCTCTCTCTGTGAATGATACTGTATGAAAAATATGTTCATACCTCTGCTGTGAAAGACTTGTTGTTGATGAGGTGTTCGGACGCCCGCTGTTTTCTTCCAAAATGAAATTTGACGTCAGTGATTCGAAACATGTAAGAAAGAGGCCCGCCGGTGACGTTTATCTGATTCTTAACGTCATTC
Organism: Ostrea edulis; assembly: GCF_947568905.1. Lineage (NCBI taxonomy): Eukaryota > Metazoa > Mollusca > Bivalvia > Ostreida > Ostreidae > Ostrea > Ostrea edulis. The sequence goes on from NC_079165.1 coordinate 6,002,105, forward strand.
ATAAAAGTTAAGGTGATGTCATTTCCGGTATTCTGCAGGACACCTTCAACCTATATGTAAAAAAGGTGAAGTTTAAGCTTAACATTAGAATTTTCAGGCATTAATATTACAATTCCTATACGGGCATATTCTGATTGATGTGGTTATGTCAGTTGAGCTAAAGGTGACACAGTATGAGCACTAAATGGGGAAAGCGACCTGTAATTTCAACGTCAAAATCGGGAGCAATGTTCGTACATTAACAATCATAAACCTCCTGGAACACACTGGGCAGATCTACGATTCCGACTCGTGCTGACAAAAAAAAATCTCGATATGCGTCGTGACAGTTCTATTTGATTGTAATGGCGTATTGAAAGCGTGAGGTCGTGACAGATTGAAAGGCCACCATGATGTTCATAACAATCAGGAATCAAATTTTTCTCAATGTCATAACAAAGTGCCGGTATTGAGATTGTGACCTAATTTGAAAGCAGTCGTCTTAGAATCTCCACACAAATTTGGAACAATGTCGGCACGATTGCGCTAAGACCAAAGTACGTTTATGAAGACCCCATTCCGATGCCACCTCGGATCTCAGCTACTTCCACAGCGCTTTCCGATATCACCGAGATCTTTCGTAGATCAGGAACACGAAACAGTTAATGTTCCTCATTTAAAAGCAGAGTAAATTCAGGAAGCGTCCTACACTTATTTCGTTTTTGAAATCCTGTATATATTCCCGAACTATAATTAAATCAGCCCTAGCTTCTTCTGTTTGTACCTAAACTAAATCTTCTTTGTGTAGCCTAGCAGCCTTAGCTAAACTAAATCTTCTTTGTGTAGCCTAGCAGCCTTAGCTAAACTAAATCTTCTTTGTGTAGCCTAGCAGCCTTAGCTAAACTAAATCTTCTTTGTGTAGCCTAGCAGCCTTAGCTAAACTAAATCTTCTTTGTGTAGCCTAGCAGCCTTAGCTAAACTAAATCTTCTTTGTGTAGCCTAGCAGCCTTAGCTAAACTAAATCTTCTTTGTGTAGCCTAGCAGCCTTAGCTAAACTAAATCTTCTTTGTGTAGCCTAGCAGCCTTAGCTAAACTAAATCTTCTTTGTGTAGCCTAGCAGCCTTAGCTAAACTAAATCTTCTTTGTGTAGCCTAGCAGCCTTAGCTAAACTAAATCTTCTTTGTGTAGCCTAGCAGCCTTAGCTAAACTAAATCTTCTTTGTGTAGCCTAGCATCCTTAGCTAAACTAAATCTTCTTTGTGTAGCCTAGCAGCCTTAGCTAAACTAAATCTTCTTTGTGTAGCCTAGCAGCCTTAGCTAAACTAAATCTTCTTTGTGTAGCCTAGCAGCCTTAGCTAAACTAAATCTTCTTTGTGTAGCCTAGCAGCCTTAGCTAAACTAAATCTTCTTTGTGTAGCCTAGCAGCCTTAGCTAAACTAAATCTTCTTTGTGTAGCCTAGCAGCCTTAGCTAAACTAAATCTTCTTTGTGTAGCCTAGCAGCCTTAGCTAAACTAAATCTTCTTTGTGTAGCCTAGCAGCCTTAGCTAAACTAAATCTTCTTTGTGTATCCTAGCAGCCTTAGCTAAACTAAATCTTCTTTGTGTAGCCTAGCAGCCTTAGCTAAACTAAATCTTCTTTGTGTATCCTAGCAGCCTTAGCTAAACTAAATCTTTGTGTAGCCTAGCAGCCTTAGCTAAACTAAATCTTCTTTGTGTATCCTAGCAGCCTTAGCTAAACTAAATCTTTGTGTAGCCTAGCAGCCTTAGTTAAACTAAATCTTCTTTGTGTAGCCTAGCAGCCCTAGATATTTTTTTATTTTACAAATATATGGGTATATCACACACACACACACAATGTCATACCACTGAAGGAGTATAACATTGCGATAGCTGAATTTTGAAACCTTGTTTACACACAAAATCGGATACTCAAACTTTATTCATGAGCAAGTCGTGAATCTATCTTTGTAAGACGTATCACTGTCGTAATAGGATCGTATGAAACCTTTGTTATTCTTTATGATTCGTGAGAAATCCCCACAGTCTTATTAAATTCTGGAGATAATCGCTCTAAAGACGAGGAATTGTCGGGTCACACGCCGATTTCTTGTGATGAATCTATTAACGAATCGGACCATATTCTGAATGAGTCCTACTATAACCATTTCAGAACCACATGGGGTGTCTTTCCACTGCACGGTAAAAACTCACGCCGATATACATGTATTCATCTCCGATTGGTCGGTTTTACTGGTGTTTTGAGAACCGTACTGTTTCACAAGGGCTTAATCTTGGGACATTGTAGAAGTCGCGACAGATTAGGAGACCGACAATTTTGAACAGAAAAGTCCATTTCTCGCACGTCAGAGAAAAGTCTGCGCTTAACCCAGTGTTAAATACAACCACGATTGTTTTGTCCACGGCAGAAATTACTAACGTAGGTTTGGGAAAAGTAGACTAAAGTACGTATTACGATATCATATACACCATACACTTATGTCGCACATCAGATATACATATACAACATGTCTACTATGTATACACTTATGTCGCACATCAGATATACATATACAACATGTCTACTATGTATATACTTATGTCGCTCATCAGATATACATATACAACATGTCTACTATGTATATACTTATGTCGCACATCAGATACACATATACAACATGTCTACTATGTATATACTTATGTCGCTCATCAGATACACATATACAACATGTCTACTATGTATATACTTATGTCGCTCATCAGATATACATATACAACATGTCTACTATGTATATACTTATGTCGAACATCAGATATACATATACAACATGTCTACTATGTATATACTTATGTCGCACATCAGATATACATATACAACATGTCTACTATGTATATACTTATGTCACACATCAGATATACATATACAACATGTCTACTATGTATATACTTATGTCGCACATCAGATATACATATACAACATGTAAAGTTGGTAAACTTGCATGAATGTCAAATCAGGTACCGGTAGATTTTATTTGATATGTTACAATTCATTTTAGCGTCTTATGTTCTTGAAATAATACGCATTACGTAGGTATGTCGTATTACGTCATATCACTGTGCTACAACATACGATTTGGGTCACTTGACCACCTCACCCCTTCTCCCACTAGAGGGCTTTCCTCTCCGTCCAGTGATTGTCCAGCTTTGAAACTCCACGAAATGCGTACAGGTCAAAGCTGCCGAAGTCAATCCGTACGTCGCTCGTATGACACTATGGTCGTTGCAAAACAAAAACGTTATTATAACAGTTCAGCGTTAATATATTTTATACGACTGCAGCACGACTATCGAACGCTAAATGCGCTGTATCTACGACTGCAAAGGTATATGCAAAAAATTATGTATGTATAGCTAAGATGTCAATACATCAATATGTGACAGACTATTTCAGAAACGACTAGGATGGCGATTTATTCGTAGTATACCGGTACGTGTGAGTTTAAGGTGAAAAAACCCTATAGCATTGACATGATTCTCCCCGTACAAATTCCGTTGATCTGTCGTAACACGATCAAAGGGAGATAATTACTTGACGACCTAAGAAACTGTCCTTACATTGAGAATTACAAATGATGCTCAAGAAAAATAAATTTTAAAAAGTCTACAACAGGATTTACCGTAGAAGAAAAACAAAATGGAAATAGGAGCCATTTTTAAAGAAGTTTAATAGATAGAAAAAATCTGATCAGTTATTTACATGACGATGGAACTGTTTCCTGTGTGAAGAATGGATAACTTTGGTCTTGTGCTACATCAGTGACACTCACTGTACATCAGTGACACCCACTGTAAATCTGGGACACTGAAATATTGCTCGTAGGCACCCCGTGGCCGTACTTGTAGTCATTTGTGATGGGCTGTGGTAGAATCTTGATACCAATATTGCACAAAAACTATACAATATCGATCACAATTCCACTACGATGACATCACAGTTCTCAAAAATGTCGCTGGGAGTTTCTTAGGACTTCACTAAGATTACGTCAAACCTACGTCCGCCACTTCACGATACCTACCACCAAGCTTTGTTTTAACGGTCGAATGATGAGCTGACGAAAGGAACACGTGGACACAATGGCACATATACTAGTAAATGTGAAGTAAAATCAGGATATTGTTGTATGATATCCGCTTGACCATGTCTCCGGGGGAAAAATTAAGGGGGGGGGGGTAGTTGCAATAATGTAGCCCTCTCCGATTTTATTTGGGAGAGGGCTACAACTGTTTAGGATCTCCGTAATGGTTCAGATGAGGAAGAGATTCTATCCTTCAACATTTTCAATCATTGTAAACACTTACTGGGTTTCTTTACTCAAACAAAAATATTGATAGGTTTCTTAGCCTACATATGAATTTACAAACTGCAACAAATAACGATTTGTGAGGTTCGGTTCTATCCTACCGCTTTTAACAATATCAACGTACATGTACTTCAATTTCTCAATTCATATTGTGTGTCATGTTTGCTTTACACTTTTCTTTGGGTTATGCCCATATAAGGTAGTGTTAACATCAATGTACGATTATGAGGGAGAAACGCTTTCCTCTGCTTTGGAGAGGTTTAAATTTGATGTCAATTAAAAGAAGAACAAATAGTAAACCTTTCTGCCAACATACTATTTCCTTTCGTTGTAGAGACGTCTCCATATCAGTCAAAAATTCTCGAGAGGAATTTAAAATCAATCAATCAATCAATCGGACACGTTTTTCCATAGTTGTGGCCATGTTGAACACCTACATTTTGTCAACAATGGTTTGGTTTTTCAGTGTGTTGTCCATATATGGATCGTCCCGTGAGGATCCGGGTTAGAATGGATCCTCAGTAGCCCTTGCTTGTCGTGAGGGGCGGTCCTTCGGATGAGACCGCAAAAACCAAGGACCCGTGTTACAGCAGGTGTGGCACGATAAAGATCCCTCCCTTCTCAAATACCGACCGTAGGCCTAAATTTTGGAGCCCTTCACCGGCAATGGCGACGTCTCCATGTGAGTGTAAGATTCTCGAACGGGACTTGAACAACATACAACCAACCATATATGTATCAGATTCGTCTCTTTCACTTACGAGATCTCGCGATAGCAAGCATGGCGGAACAGACAAAAACATTTACTTGCTGTATATGATATTATCTAATGAAAAACACCTTTATTAGACACACCCAAGCCAAAGTTGGTACTCTTTTTAGTGTAAAAAACATTAGATACAAACACACATAGCAAATAATCGGTTATTCATAAAATCATTTTGTCCCATTACGAAGATCCTATGGAATTGTATCTCATTCCCGAAAATGTCCGATAAAGTAAATCGGAGAGGGCTACGTTATTGCAGCTAGGGAGAAAGAATTATAAAGAATCAACTTAATCTTAGTAAAACCTGGAGGCAATCACTCAAGAGTCGTGGAAACAGCGTGTTGTGCTTTCCTGTGATATATTTGTTACCCACTCGTGCCAGGATGAGTCATTCCTTAAACCTATCAAAGCCGTAATGTCATTGCAAATAGACCGCACTGGGATGCATATTCCCCAGAACCACACCAATACGTGCTGACATACCCATCTCCCGATTGGCTGAGGTTAGTCGGGATCTCAGGGCAACAGTGTGTGGCTCCAGTGCAAATGTACGAGACAAGTACCCAATGAAACTCACAAACGTAAGGGTACGCCAGACCATCTAGTCCAGACAATCTAGATAAGACAACCTAGTCCAGACCATCTAGTCCAGACAATCTCAATCGGAATGTTTGTTACCTATTAACGTCATACAATAAGGCGTTTTAAATATGCATATAAATAAGTTTACCCAATTAATACTCACCGGTGGAGAGTTCACAATGAGCCGACCAAGATTGACGTCATACAGTAACAGATCCGGTTCTATGTTTATTGGTGACTGTTGTTTGCCTTTAGAACACATGTACCAGTGGTCCGGATACGTGTCTCCCCAATATTCAGGAGCTGAAACAGAGGGTGTTGATTACAGTATGGTGGCTGATTTGACGGAGACGTCACCAGATTTAGATGAAGTACCCTAACCTATGGCTAGCACTCAGAACCGTAGCAGTGAGTCTTCTGTTGCGGCATGGGATCTCCGTTTTTTAAAAGTCATATCCAAAAAAATCTGCGACTCTAATTTTTTAGTGTTTTGGCAAAGGAGCAGTCACTACCCATATTTATGTCTTGCCTTGTAGCGGGGCACGAACTCACGACATCCCGGTTACGAAGCGAACATTCTACCACTGAGCTACAGCAGTAATGTATGTACGTGTACATGTATGTAAAATTTTGATATGAATAAAGGGTTAAGTAATATCCGTTTATATTTATCTGGATAATGTCTGCTGTATTTCATATTTTGACTGCTCTGAAACAGTTGCATATCTAGTAATATAATTCCAGCATGACTTATTTAGCATATGCTTGGATGAGCCATTTTCAGTCCCTTCAGAACGCATGAAATCTTAGTCACCAAAATTAATTTAATGTTCTAGAGACGCATGAACGATAGTGCTAAGATATACAGTATGTAGGTTCGAATTACCATGGAGACAATTGGGATTTTATTTGCGATAGATATGAAAGGTGAAGGTAACGAACAGTGATCAATTTCATAACTCTTATAGGGTATACAAAATAGAGAGTTGGGCAAGTACGGACCCCTGGACACACCAGAGGTGGGAGTAGGTGCTTAGAAGGAGTAAGCGTCTCCTGTCGACCGGTCACACCTGCCGCGAGCCCCATTATCTTGATCAGGTAAACGGAGTGATCCGTTGTCAAAATAACGGCCTAACAATCGGTATGAAACTAAATATAGCAAGTGTCAAGCAATGGTACTAAAGAATATGATTTAATCTTTCCAAAATTTATTTCATTTTCTTTCATTAAGATATTGATCTAAAATTTATTGTTGTTCTTGTTGGGTTTTTTTTTTTAGCTCTATGCTATTTTATTTCCAAACTATTTGGTTCATAAAATTCTTTTTATTCAAATATCTACATATCAAATATCTACATATCAAATATCTACATAACTGATCCCACCTCTAGTATATCCAGGGGTCCTTGTTTGCCCAACTCTCTATTTTGTATTGCCTATAGGAATTATGAGATTGATCACTGTTCGTTATCTTCACCTTTCATTGATTGATGTTCGTTATCTTCACCCTTTCTATGACATTTCACGATATCTATGTACGACATCGTTATAACGGTGTCTAATTATATACAGTGTACTTCAATAAAATTATGATGCATAAAAACATTCAATTTTATTCCATACTGAAATGCTGATATACTTTTCTGTAGAATTTCATTTGATGAACGATCTACCACTGACATCCGCAGGAAATAAACGCCTTTGAGCACTTTTGTGTAAGCGACAACTAACTCATCAAAGTGTTTCATCACATAGAACATTTTGTCCTTAAATCACAGAATGACTTAACCAAAGGAGATCAATTTATTCCGGTTTTGTAAACATATCTCGTGATCGAGAATTATCCTGATGAACGAAGTGAAACACGTTTTTTTTTCTTTGAAACCTTAACCAGTCTCACTTAGCATTTAAAGAAATCTATAGAATTCCACCTCATTAGGTGACATTAAATTTCTCTGGATTCGTTGAAATCTTTGATGAGCATTCGGTCGGATTTTTAATGGAAACCTGTCATCTGTAATCAAGAGGTGTTAGAACGTATTTGCTCACCTAGATGAAGATCATTCACTTTCGTTTGTGTCGTGTGTCATTCTTCTATATTCTAATTAAACCATGACAAACACTTTTGGGTTGTCTTGAGAAATGTCTTGTCAACTGGCAATCGGAAAGTAGTGCGAAATAACTTAGAAGCCTGCAACACGCGGCAAATCAACGTCCCAGCACAGAAACCGAGGGTGGCAGCAATTTAATGAAAAGGAAATATCCCAAAATTGAACCGTTTCTGTGACAATTGAAAAATTACTATTTAGTGAGTCGCTGAATATTTTATGAAACCTTCCTATATTGCGTGTCTTCAAAACATTCTCAATTACATGAGGGTTTTTTTCCTAACCTTTATAAATCTATATTAAAGTATTTGAAATACCTTATCATTCTGAAGCAACACATGATACAAGGGTGTATTCACAAAATTACATTCAGTTTAGCTTTGTTCCTTAAGATAGCAGGTTTGATTCAGTTTTATATGTATAGGTTAGTTTTGACAGTCTTGGGTTGTTGGTTTTTTTTTATATATAGAATGAAGCATATTAAATCAACACACCCTACTGATGTAATTTTCTTCATGAACAAAATCCAAAATCATGATGTCGGAACTAGTATTCTATCATAAATGTATGCATTGTAATGTGTGTGTGTGGGTTTTTTTTTATACAAAAATCTTCATGATACGATAATGTTAAAGAACAAAGATATTAGCATGACGTCAAAATAACGAAGTCCCAATCATAGTGAGATCACAATGGAAATCAAACATATCGTGTTAAAGAAAATAAAAATGAATCAGGTTAATCACTCTATTGCAACTTGTTGATTCACAAGGACGGAAAGTTGAAGGAAATGTTTTTACAAATATGTCTTTTAAACACGAAACATGTTACATGAATATAACGTAAATATTATAAGCATTCAATATATATTTTTTTTATTATATCTATTGTGATATGACACGAAACGGGTTGCAGACAGGTGCCCGTTATATAATGTAGAGAAAAACATGCTTAGATAGTGTCTTTATGATGGACGATTGTATTGAAGGACGTACAAAACAATCATTACCTTTAACATACTTTTATTTACAATTACCAATGTATATAGCTGACGAGAAAACTAGTATTCTTTCATGTTTCCTTGTAAGGCCTGGAGCAAGAAATAGTCTTGCATTCTCTTTGTAAAGTCTCTCATTTTGAAATGACAGTAATTTGTTCACCAAAGATCAAATCAGAGGTTGGGTGCTGGCCTTCCGTGCTGAGAAAACATAGCTGTAGTCGTAAATTTTCCACCATCAATTTCGTCGACGACTTAACATGTAAAATGCATTTTCTCTGATTTTGATATGTTTTCATGTAATAAAGGCTTCGCAAAAAACGCGATGTTGTCCATTAAATCGGAGTTTTCGATCAATTCCCGGGTCACCCAAAATACCTCTCGATCTGAACAGGAAAGCCTCTCAACTCTGTTTAAGAACTCTGCAGCAATAAAATAGCTAAATATCACATCAATTTTGAGAACTTTTCTTCAGACTACTTTTATATGGGCAGATAAAACCCGCTTGGTCACATAAGGGTATAGATACGGTGCATAATGGGTTTTAATCTTACACAGTCGTGAGGCACTGAAAATATTTTCTAAAACTTATCCAATTTTGTAATGCTTTCCCTTGTACATGGGGGACGGGGGTTTCCTTTTAAAAGAATTGGTCATAACGAGTAGACATAACGAGTCACCTCCGATATGCTATAAAAGAAACAATAAGGGGAGAGGGGAAAATTTAATCTGACCGAATAAATAGTGGACACGAGAGGGCGATATTTGACAAGAGAATTGCCTTGCTACCCTGTTTAATTAAAATAACGAGTGGCGTGCGGAAAAGGATGATTGCGCCGAGGACCGTCAGCGCTTCGACATCGATCCATTCCGTAAGGAAGAAGACTAATGTTGGCACAAGGACCAAAATTATCCTTCGTCTTGTTTTTACAAAAAATGAAATCCGTCTTTCATATGATGGTTCCGAGTGGGCGATCTGTACCATATATCGAGGACTTAATAGTTGGTTTTTGCGTCATGCCTGGTTGCATGGTGTGCATATTACTTCCGGTAATGGTATGATTCTAACAAGTTAAAATTCAAAGAATTATCAAATTTGATAGATCGTGAACAACCAACCACAAGAGGACCGTGATTTAAAAAAATAAACACCACACAAACATGTTTACTTATGTTTTTGGTAAATTGTGCCGATGTTCATGAAAACAATATTTCAAGATTTCCTGCTTCAAACTATTGATCACCAGTGATCCACTTTGGTCAGAGGGCCTTGATTCAAATCAGATTATTATAGACATCAACATAATAATATGGTAGCGTATTACTGGAAAACATAACGCCACAGCTTGTACGGTTTTTGTTGCTTATAAAACAGTTTTCCTTAAGGAGGTATGCTACACCAGAGAAATTTGATATGGATGAAAAGTGGAGGATATGTACAACAATATTTTGAAATTGAAAACTTTCAAATATTAATTACTTTATTTAGTCAAAAAATGGAGTTTTAGTAGAAAGCAATCCGAAAACAATTTAAAACCCCTGCTGGACTCGAACGCGCGATCTACAGTTCTGCAACCGACGCGCTTTTTTTTCTTTCTCTCCCTCTCTTTTAATCGACGCGCTAACCTACTGAGCTACTTAGCTATGCGAAGATGTTTTAAATGAATAGACAAATATTGCTGATATTTATATTTTCATTCATGATTTAAAAGGAAGTCAGCCATTATGACCATGTAGATTACCCCCTTAAACTGGAATAATGCACCGTATCTTATTTTTTCTGAACGTATTTTCAATGTTTGTTATCCTATTCCACATTATGGATGTTTGGACCTTTAATTTTTTTAAATAAGTTTGAAACATGCAAGTCGAGGATGCTTTGAACTAAGTTTAGCCGAAAATGGCTCATTCAATGATGCTGGAAGATAAGTCGAAAATTTGGGAAATGAGCGGTGTTTCGTTGTTGGATGGTATTAGACGGCCTACATCTATATACGCCTAAAACTGGTGACGTCTCTGCATAAATGAAATTTTAAAAATGTCTAATGAAACTTAAAATAATATATACGTATAAAAACACAAACGAACCAATGTTTATACAAGAGCTTACATTGCCTCTGATGAGCTATGGGTTAATGAGAAATAAATACAACTCCCTCTCACAAAATGTTATAAAACTTTGTGATACTGAATCCGCTTCATTCGCATTGAGAATAAATTTCCTTACCTGCTCTTCCGCCATAGCCCCACCATTCATCCCAGGGAGAGGGATACATTTTGGAGTCTGAAAAAGACGGTATATTTCGATATCACTGTAAGAGACTAAGTAGAATTCTGCTATTGGCTACATTGTACATACAGTCAGTATTATGAAATAAAAGTTTATATTGGTGCATTGAAAGTCGCATTGGGCTTAGATTGAATAATTGTTTGTTTCCATTTTGCGAATTAAAATATAGATAAGTAGGCAAAAATCAATTTTGATTTTAAATAAGCAAATCCTTTTATTAAGCTTTGAAATTTAAAGTTCACATGTAAATAATAGAATGTATACTAAAATTAAAGACAGCAGAAGAACAGTCTTTCTCCGATACCAATTAACAAAAATGTGAGATGAATAGCCATTATTTGAAGGGGATAAGGATATATTTTCGGGTCGGTCGGGGAATTCTACCACGGTTATTGCAAATATCAAAGAAATGCCGTGGTCACTATTCTGCGATATACCTTCATACGTAATAACTGATTATGAGAACATTGATACACGTGTCACTTGCACTTCGTGTTTTGCTAATACAACAATAAAGTCGGTAATGAGTAATAATCCAACTTTATAATCATAAAAATTAACATATGTTGCAATATGCTTCATTTTAGCCCCAGAATTAGGACCTAAATCGCCGATTAGACTTAAAACGAGATACACTGTACATTTAATCGATCACCATGAAAACATAGAATAAGTTGCTCTGAAAAGTGCAAATATGACTGTAGATGACTTTAATTCATATGATATTTATTTTTCTAGGCGCTGTCTGAACACATAAATGCTATTTACCAAGACGATAGAATCGTCTTTTCAAACTGCTAATAATAGTTTATTGGACAAGAAAATTGAAACGAGTGTATGCCAAAATATAAAAGTTACCTTATTGCGGACATTAGAATCGGAATTAGGATATTAAACGGCAATACAGATCCGTTACAACTAAATACCCGTGCCTTCCTGAAATAAAACCATCTTATCTTTAATCAGACCTATCTTTCCTAACAAAATGGCCTGCTTGCTTTTGCCATGATCGTTATTCGTGTAGAATAAGACATTTAGCATGACACAGTTAATCCTTTCTTTTATATAGTGAAGAGGATAATGAGTAAGTGCTAATGCAATAAGAACTAGAAGTAACAGGGACCCGCGGGCCGCAATGCTCACCTCCAACTCTGATATCAGGTTGTCTTGACAACTATCATTTCATATGCATACGAGGGTCATTAGAATACGTAGATGGTGTAATTTATTTTCAGATCATCACGAAATTTGGTTGTTTGGTTGTAAATTGTTTAATTAACGCCTTTCTTGGGAATTTTTCACTTATATGGAGACGGCACCAATGCCGGTGAAGGGCTGCAAAATTTAGGCCTATCCTCGGCGCTTATGGCACCCCCACCCCTTCCTTTTCTCACAGTTTTTTGTGTGTTATTCTTATGTATGATTTTTAACTTGTTCAGGCTTAGATTGCAAGCTATGAGCCTTTTAGAGATCAGTGTAGATATTAAATTGCTTTGTACCATTGGAGCTAGTGAGAACTTGACACTATAATAATTAATGGTAAATATATCTGAAGATTCACATTTGAATGCTAAATTTGACTCGTACAGTTCTCGTAAACTATAAACAAAGAAGTTATAACCGGAACTTTCTAGTCGGTGTTTAAAATTTAAAACCGGATACGTAAAAGCACGACCTTTCCTTAATTCAGGGATATAAAATAAAACGGATCACGTGTGCTTTTCGTATGACGTCAGTAGGACCACGTTCTGTTATGAATTTAAGTTTCTTAAACGAGGAGCAGTAGAATTAATGTTTATTCAATTATTAAATTTCAAAAATTGAATGCGTACTTTTTAAATTTTCTCAGTATTTATGTAGCGTGTCTTCGTACTTTTGAAAAATTCTCGCACTTTGCATATTTTCTGCATGTGTTTAATATTAGGTTATTATAGGAGAGGCCCTACATAGACTATGCCTGTTGCCCAATCCTGTTGAGTTTCTCAATAAGATTTGTTTAAATTAATATTAGGTTGGGTTTTTTTGTGAGGTTGTTGTTGTTGGTTTTTTTTGTTTTGGTTTTTTTTTTTGTTGTTATTATTTTAACAAAGGAGACCCCTTTTCCTGGAAGTACTATACATGTATTTCTTTATCTCAAGTCAATTCTTTAGATGAACTTCGTTAAACAAGGAGTCGTGTGACTTCTCAAGTCCTACTGAAAATGCCCACGTAGCTTTAGGATTAAACCTTTCATCCATATAGTTACAAATGATAAAAGGGGATACAGCATTATTTACTTTGAAGAATAATTTTTTTTTTAGCAAGATTGATTTGTCTAACTACGTGACATGAAGATGTATGGTAACATTTGTCGTCTGTGAACAAGATCCTCTGTATTAGATATCTATTATTATTTCTTCAAAAATTCTTAATTAGCTCAGAAGTTGAATAGGAATTTGATAACAAGAGACTGCAGGAAGGAGTGCTCGCCCTTTTACAAACAATGTCGCCGCATTAGTGAGTCGCTATACCAATCATGGTTAACAGAGTTAAGCGTAGTTACACGACATTTCCTTCAAAATTCTATTGAATTACAAGCCCTTTGAAGCATGTAGGGGATATTCGATCACTGTGATTGGCATCAATCGAGGTCTAATGAACGCTTTATCAGTAGCTCACGTCGACGCTTGTTTAAATTAAGGATGTTATACAGTGTAACCAACCCCGCTGTCTGTGTAATGAGATTACAGCAGCAGATCCCATCTTTGATTTGAGAATTGAGTTTCGGAACAAGTATGATCTTGTCCAGAAAATATGATCCGTAATTTGCACGCAGATTTATCTTGACTTCTGTGACATTCAGATAACGGGATTGCTTTATCACACGATGATGAGAAAATAGTTCTTTGTGTTTATTTCGGGTCATAATGAATTACCTTAAAGAAATATATACATGCACGTATGATTCATTTTCTTAACCATACAACGATTATCAAAACTCCCCTCTCAGCGAATTTCAATACAGTGACTATCCGTGAAATTATTTAAATAAACAAATTACATTCATATGTTTTATGAGAACTGTATGCATTTGACAATTTTGAGTTGAAATGAAATTGATTTTTTCCTCTTCATTGTAATTAAACATCGTCAGAGATGAATCCATTCAACGGCGGATTTTTCAAAGTGTTTACTTCAAATGTTTACTTCACGTGATCGCAAACAATCCTTCAATTTGTTTAATTACGAGATCCTTTACTCACAGCTAATATACCTGAATCGAGTAGCCTCTCAACAGAATCACCCGGAATTGTATCCTGTTTAACGAATTGAAATCAATAGATAAGTGACAGTAATCTTTAAATATGCTAGTTTTCAGCTCTAAGTATCTGTAAAATTGGAAAAGACTTAAACGAAACCGAGACAAGTCACCTGCGCATTAAAAACAGGTATTCAAAGACCCATCAACCAATTTTCGCAACTTTTGAACCACTTCAGTAATCGATTCTAGACAGTTTTCTGTCTGAATGGCATCGAATTCCACCCATACTAAGTAACGTCCAACATCAATCAGATCCGCCTGTCTGCACAAACTATATCTGGTTCTCTGAAAACCGGACGTTTATTTCTACTCTGTACGTCACTGACTTCAGAGAATCGGAGAGAGAGAGCATGTATTTTTAATGTGCTTTATTTGGAGTTCATTTAAACTTTTTTTTCTTTTTGACAAATTCATTTTTCGAATTCAAAGTCGACTTATGACAAAAATACAAAATCAAACAGAATTTTACACCTGTTCATTGAAAAATGAATATATGCTCTTTTGATCTTTTTGCTCAACAAGCAACACCAAAAAAAAAATAAATTAAAGACAGTTTGAGTTAAATTTAATGTGATAAGAGATAGTGCAACTTAGAGTAGTAGTTACGCCATGTGCATTATAAGGGATTCAGTTAATATCATTATAAGGGATTCGGTTAATATCCATTCTTTTCGCAATGACAAGAAGACGAAATCAAACAGAATTTAACACAAGTTTGTTGAATAAAACATACTTTAAAATCCCTTTGCACTGCAAAGAACATAATGACATTTTAAAGAATAAAATACGACAGGTGAGAGAAAGAGGGATATTGAGAGGGGGGGGGGGTTAGGGAGAGAGAAAAAGTTGTGATTTTAATTAGTTACAGTAGAAAATTTGTGTATTACATTATGCATATGTTATTCAGTCAACTTCGGTTAGAGTTTTGTTGATCTGGCATATTTAATCATAAACTTCAAAGTTGGCAAACAGGCAAACAACATGAAACAGAATTTAACAAAAGTTCGATGAATAAAACATTAAAAATTTTGTTTTATTTTGCACTGTAAGCAACTAAAAAAATCTTTAATGTTCAATAAAATAAACAATGCATGTAGAATACATACTGTTACCAACGCAACATTTTAATATTGGATAAAGACAAATTGGAAAACACGCTTTGATCTCAACCAGTAAATTTATTTTTCCACCCCGAACAATGCCGCGATACAATGTAATTCTGATATACAAAGTGCATTGTGTATTGATACAGGAACTTAATTTCTTTTTAACATAGAAACGCATTAAACTCAGTAAATGGAAGGCCGGTAGAAGAATGTGTTCGCCGGATTGATTTCACCGACAAATTGAGAATCCTTGTTCTTCCCCATTTAACATGGTAAATTAGCACGTGACCAGCTATTGTTACTCTTGTTTACGTTAATCACACAAATGTGTCCTGGTCAAATCAACGGACTTTTATGAATTTTGACATTTACCCATTTCTTAATAATTTGGATAACATTTACAATAAAGATTTTTGTGCAATATTTATCATTCTATTAAATTCTTTTAATTGTTTTTCACATGTAAACTAAATGGAATTTTCGTAATACCAAATATTAACTGATGCATATATTTACACATACATTTATTGTTTTGTACTTTAGAACGAATTTGATAGCAGGAGAAAAATAAATTTACTTACGGGCTTTCATTAAGCTTGGTGGATTTCCGTTTCCCTCTTGTGCTTTTGAATTTCCTGAAAATAGAACTTCGCAAGTTTCAATTGAAAACACATAATGCATTGTGAAAAATGCACTACTTAATTTTTGTTATTGCGTTAATTATATCATTAACCCGGATACCTGTCGTGAGGAGCATTAATTGGAGAGCGCACAGAAGTTCAAAGAGCGTCCTCATAATCACTTGAATCCCGGTGCTAGTGCGACTGAACGCCAATATGACATGCCGAGCAGAGACATTTGACGAAAAGAATCAATTACGGAATAAGTTGGATACTTTCCAGGGATTAGAATCGGGCACGTGAAACATGACAGATATTACCAAAAATGTTTTTTTAAAGAAATAGGCGTGGTTTGTGGAAATATCACAGATTACGTCACAATCATGGATGGAAGCTGTACTCAACCAACATGTTATTGTATATACAAGAAAGGGTCTTTTGTTACACCATAAACAAAGTTTAATGTTATGTGTGCATGTTATCATCAGAAGGAACGATTACTCCGTTCGTAATTTTATAGTGTATTGGCACACAAAGCAACAAAATAAATTACCCATCCAGGCAACATAACAAAGAATTGAACTTTGATATTTGTCAGAAAACTCGTATAAAACAAAGTTATTATCGCACTCCTTCCATTTTCTTAAATAATGACACCTTGTAATTAGTGAAATCTTCCTTTGTTGTACAATATTTGAATAAACATAAAAACTTCCACCTCAATCGGATTGCACTTCAAGAAAACTTTTGAACTGTTATGGACTAGCATTCAGAGTCGGATCCGGAAGGAAGTTGCTTGTTTCCCGGCTGAGAGATCCAGTTAAAAGAAAAGAATGTAATACCGATGTAAAACCACAGAAATGGATCTGTGTTACCAGTTATTTAATTAGCGATTTTCCCATCGACACCACGATTGATCCAGAAGAATTACAGTTATCGAGTTAATCGCAGGAAATCAGGGATTAAGATATCATGTTTGGAAGAAACCACAAGTAAACCGTTCAATATTGGGCATTACATGAATAAATATTTTAACCGATTAGAACTAGAGTGTGAATTTGAGAGAGTTTCATATTAGCCACAATGCTTTATAAACTGTAATGCAAAAATAACTTTTTCCCGACCCCGAAACGCAATCCACATATCGTTGTGCAAATAAAATCAGTGGCGGATTTTAAGGTGGACACCCCCTCCCCATATTTTTTAAATATAAGGTAAATCATGGTCTCTTGCTTAAGAAAAAAACCGATAAAAGAAGCAATGATTTTTTTTCACTCTCAGAAAAATAAATGAGAAGATCTTTTGATTTCTTGTTACTTTCCAAAAATCCCTTAAAATTTGTGTAATTTTATAAATTTCACCTCATTGCATGTACTGTCGTGTATAAATGACATAAAATAGTAAAAGTGATTACATAGGAGACATACTTCAAGCCCTATAAAATCTAGGCGCTTCCGAGGGCTTCGCCTTAAGGCGGCCTGCAGACCCACGGCCTATTTCTGAATCCACCCCTAAAAATAGTCCATGAATTTAAATGATATGTGTACAATCATAGACATGCCAGCTTTAAACGATATACTCCTACCAATTTATGGAATGAGGATTCGTTATCATTACCTTAGATGGTGTATTATATTGAAAGCTTTAATGGACAGTTTAAACGATCATTGATTACCTCTATGTATTAAATAGAATATACTCTAGCTTACGCAAATCTAACCGCACTGTACTCACACCATTTTACAAAATAGGCAAGCAAGCGAGCGAAATGATTTACATATCTAAAACAATTACAAGGGGTGAAAGATTAAGATAAAGAAAAAGAAGACACGATACTTTTCTGATTTAAAAACATTTGAAATTCCAAAGGGTGAACGAGTCAAATATACATGTAGTTGTAAATTGATTAAGATACTTAACATTTTCAGTATCAAATCAATATAAAATGTTAATGATTGTCGATATATCCCTGTGAACCCGAGATAAAAGACACCACAGAGTCCTCCACATCCGCTTTGTACCTATATATTTTATTGAAAATGAATACCAACGGAAAACTAACAACTCAACTTTATGACAAACGGGATTATTTCAGCTTCTCCGTCGTCAACTTTCCATATTTGTGTAGCAATATTCCATTATTACTTGCATATGGTGTTTATCTCTCACAATTGATTCGATACCGAAGAGTTTGTTCTGCATATGGTCAGGGTTTTTTTTTTAATATAGGCAGGCTACTGACAAAAAATTGAAGTTACAGGGGTTTCAACAGTCTCGTTTAAAGTAAGAATTTCGTAAATTCTATGGTTAAAATGATCTAGTTTGCCAATACAACCTATCATCTTGTCAAATGTTCTCTGTCGAGTTTCATACCGATTGTTAGGTCGTTCTTGGCACACTGATTTTGACTATGGATGACTCCGTTTACTTGATCGGGATATAGGGCTCACGGTGGATGTGACCGGTCGTCAGGGGATACTTACTCTTCCTAGGCGCATGACCCCACATTTGGAATGTTCAGGGGTCCGTGTTTGCCCAACTCTTTATTTTGTATTTCTTATAGGAGTTATGAGGTTGATCACTATTCGTTATCTTCGCCTTTCTTTCAGTATACAAATGAGTTTTTGACAATATAGTAGTTGAATAACTCATTTTCTTGTACTCGAACTCAATATAGTAGTTGAATAACTCATTTTCTTGTACTCGCTGTGTTCATCAGTCAACAAGTAATAACAGTCTTGTAATGGGGGTGGGGGTTCTTATTCTTATTCAGCTTAGCATTGTGATGTGGTGTCAACATGACTTTTATTTGGCATAAAATGCGTTTTTCAATCAAGATTCGGAAGTGTTTTTGTTTATATCGAAATCATGAAATGTAGATATTGATGTGGCCATAAGGACTTTATCTTTTCATGACAATTGGAGAGAGAGAAAAATGCCACAAATCCTGGTTTCGTGAACGCATGCAATGAGACTTCACAGCAGAGTAATTGTCACATAAGAAGGGGATATGGTCTTCATTGTCACAGAGATTATCCTTTGTTCCGCGTGATAAAAGGATCAAATCAGCCAGTCTCCTTCATGAAATTCATTAAGATCTGACACTCTGAACCAGCTTTCACGACGTACATGAAATTTGATATCTAATACAATTGATTGTATAGATATTGTTTCAGTGGTGTGGTTGTAGTTTATACCCTTAGGATCCCTAAGGAGCAATCATAACAAGATTGTTTACTAACACAGCTATACTCTGTTCCAATGTGAAGATTTCATTGCAATATAGAGCTACACTACTTCTAGAAACACTACATAGTTGTATTTGTTTATGTATCAAATTCTATAAAATATCAAGAAAAATTGGACGGTTAGAGTGTCGGGTCCAAATAATTGGGATCTCACTACCGAAAAAGAGGGTTAGTCACTTATCCAAGGCAAATCGAAAGTCCCCTTTTATTATCTTGTCCAGAGACATCATACTCTGAATCTCATTAAATCAAGATTTAGATATATCAACGACGTTTTATCTATCAGCAATGTTCATTTTTATCCATACATTTGTATGTTGATTCGATAAATCCCTGTGAACTCGAAATAAAGACACCACAGAGTCTTTCATATCTGCTTTATATTTGAATATTTTCTTGATCATAGATGTTAACGGCAAAACTAACAACACAACTTTACGACAAACGTGATGGTCACAGCTTTTCCACCGTCAACTTCCCATATTTATGTAGCAATATTGCACCATCACCTTCATACGGTGTTTATGTCTCTCAACTGATCCGATACGCAGAGCATGTTTTGCATATGGCCAATTTCTAAAGCGAGGCAAGTTACTGACAAATATGTTGATGCAACAGGGGTTTCAACAGTCTCGAAGTCAGTATTTTGCAAAGTCTGTGGTCGTTATAATGATTTTATTTGCATATACAACCTGTCGTTAGGGCGAATGCTGTCTGACGTATTTTATACCAATTGTTAGGCCTATCTTTACCTTCTCGTTTTGACTACAGATTACTGCGTTTACCTGATCTAGATCGAGGGTTCACGGCGAGTGTGGCCGGTCTACAGGGGACGCTCTCTCCTCCTAGGTACCTAACCCCACCTCTGTTGTGTCCATGCAGGGGTCCGTGCTGGCCCTACTCTTAATGTTGTATTCTTTAAGGGGTTTATGAGGTTGATCACTGTTCGTTATTTTTACTTTTCTCAAACTATTGGCTTGCCTGCTTGTTACAATTACAAATATATATAATTAATATGTTGTAAAATCATAATTCATTTTAATTTCCATAGTTTCATTCTTATATTAGTCTTGTAGATAAATAATATGTCGACATACCATTATATAAAATATTCTCCGTTATTATAAGAATACTTCGATGTGTTCTCTTTCACGCAATACACACCTTGTTGCCACCCACACACATGTTATGTACAGTGTCGGTCTCACGGGTCTGTTTACCCAGTGATTAAAGTCAACACCAGATTAAATGAATGCGGTCACTTATTCAAAATGACGTAGGGGTCCTATCTCATGGCATCAAAAACATGTTACATAATAAGCACAAAAGACCATTATTGCAAATGAGTTAAAAACACGGGTCATATCCCATATATGTAGTACATTCATCACAAATATATTATAAATAACCATTAGTGAGAAAAGATGGCGTCCCCCCCCCCCCAAAAGAGCCACGAAATAAAATGGAACGGAGCGAGATTGGCCGTAAGCGGTGGATTCGCTTTCCTTACTATCTAAGTACAACTGAAAAATGTGTCGCTCAGACAAAGACACTATTGTCGTGTGTGGTATTCCATTAACATTAACAATTCCGTTGTTGCAGGTGTTTTGAAGAACAATGTAAATTTGTCAATTCCTCCACACACTGATATTGTTTATTTTTGGTCATCACCCACGAAAGGATAATATACGATAAAGGCCCCACTAAAATCGATATTCGTGCTTTTATTTCAAAATTATGTCTATTTTGTGCACTTTTATCCTGGGAAAAACGTTACTACATGTACATGTATACTGTAGGATTTTCCACCTCATTGGTTTAAACTTTAGAAAAAGTTTAAGGTACGCCAATCAGTCTTTAAATCTATGTTTTGTACAACGATTGTCGTCAATGACATGCACTTTCCAATACAAAATGTGAGTATTGCCAATTATATAAATGTATAAAATGCATAATCACGGTGGCCTATGGGCGTTCTAAATCCGCGAAAATGCATAATCACGGTCGCTTATGGGGGCTCTAAATCCGTGAAATTCATAAGTGGTCTCTAAAACACCTGTGTGGAATTCAGGTTTTTTTTAAAATGAATACAATACGTCCATATGTTAATAAACTACCATTTGAAGGCCGGTCGGGAAGTCTAAAGACCAAACATGTGTTGTATGTATCAGTTACCTTTGCAATAAGCCCTGCCACTAATTCATTTGTAGTAATACTGTATCTATTATTTTGCACAAAGAGGGTCGTAAAAATGCAGTTAATCGGCGATTAATCGGAACCTGGCGTGACGTCATACAAAATCTACATATATCGAGCTAATCTTAAAACCAATTTCATTTATATTAAACAGAGTTTTGTGATACGGACTTGTGCATGTAAATTCTATCGTTCGGAATCATTCTGTACACGGTATAAATGTATCGAATCTAAATTCCAATATAAGACGAGTTGACCAATTTTTGGAATGAGACTATGAACATATGATAAAGACAGGGTTCTTAGAGGGGGCTCAGAAGGGGTCAGATTCATTGTAAGATGTACAAATATTGTAACCCCATTCTTAACCTGAAAACAGGAACAGTGTTTTGAATATATACACGTGTACCTGAACATTTTAAAAATCATTTATAGTTATGAAAGACATTTATATCTATAATTACAGATACTTTAATACTCAGTGCTAATAAACATTAGATACTTTTACAGTTCAGACCCTCACTCACTTCCGCCGTAACAAGCATTACATGTAGTTTACCAAAATAAGTATCAAGGGTATTTGTATATTTCAAATAACGCCGCTTCAATTTCCTCAGTGAAGTGGCGGATCTACAAGTATCACCGCAGCAGTACACACCCTCCTTTCGCCCCCCCCCCCCCCTCCCCCCCCCCACCCCTTGCAGTAGCTCTGACGCTTTTGATTTTCAATGCACCTGAATTTTAACAAATACCGTTCTCATACCTATACTGACTGTCATGTGATGTGATACATAAGTAAGGTATAGTACATTATTGGTTTGGTGTGTATGATATACACTGTACATGTATTAAGGTATTAGTACATTTTTGGTTTGGTGTGTATGGTATATAATTAAGGTATAGTACATTATTAGTTTGGTGTGTATGGTATATAAGTAAGGTATAGTACATTATTAGTTTGGTGTGTATGGTATATAAGTAAGGTATAGTACATTATTAGTTTGGTGTGTATGGTATATACATGTAAGTAAGGTATAGTACATCATTAGTTTGGTGTGTATGATATATAAGTAAGGTATAGTACATTATTAGTTTGGTGTGTATGATATATAAGTAAGGTATAGTACACCATTAGTTTGGTGTGTATGATATATAAGTAAGGTATAGTACATCATTAGTTTGGTATGTATGATATATAAGTAAGGTATAGTACATTATTAGTTTGGTGTGTATGATATATAAGTAAGGTATAGTACATTATTAGTTTGGTGTGTATGATATATAAGTAAGGTATAGTACATTATTAGTTTGGTGTGTATGGTATATACATGTAAGTAAGGTATAGTACATTATTAGTTTGGTGTGTATGATATATAAGTAAGGTATAGTACATTATTAGTTTGGTGTGTATGGTATATAAGTAAGGTATAGTACATTATTAGTTTGGTGTGTATGGTATATAAGTAAGGTATAGTACATTATTAGTTTGGTGTGTATGGTATATACATGTAAGTAAGGTATAGTACATCATTAGTTTGGTGTGTATGGTATATAAGTAAGGTATAGTACATTATTAGTTTGGTGTGTATGGTATATAAGTAAGGTATAGTACATTATTAGTTTGGTGTGTATGGTATATAAGTAAGGTATAGTACATTATTAGTTTGGTGTGTATGGTATATACATGTAAGTAAGGTATAGTACATCATTAGTTTGGTGTGTATGGTATATACGTAAGGTATAGTACATCATTAGTTTGGTGTGTATGGTATATAAGTAAGGTATAGTACATTATTAGTTTGGTGTGTATGATATATAAGTAAGGTATAGTACATAATTAGTTTGGTGTGTATGATATATAAGTAAGGTATAGTACATTATTAGTTTTGTGTGTATGATATATAAGTAAGGTATAGTACATTATTAGTTTGGTGTGTATGGTATATGAGTAAGAAATAGTACATCATTAGTTTGGTGTGTATGATATATAAGTAAGGTATAGTACATCATTAGTTTGGTGTGTATGATATATTAGTAAGGTATAGTACATCATTAGTTTGGTGTGTATGATATATAAGTAAGGTATAGTACATTATTAGTTTGGTGTGTATGATATATAAGTAAGGTATAGTACATTATTAGTTTGGTGTGTATGATATATAAGTAAGGTATAGTACATTATTAGTTTGGTGTGTATGGTATATAAGTAAGGTATAGTACATTATTAGTTTGGTAACTGGTACTAGTTGTGGTGAGATCTGGTTATGTACAGAAAATTAATAGTTCATTCTTCCGGATTACAAATACATTTGGGGCATCTTATCACCATGAGGGCGATGCGTGGGTGAAAATATCAACCGTGTGAGTTTTTCAAAAAACGTCTCCTTCAACAACAGAAGATTATATTCCCTGTTCAGTGCTTTTTTTTTTTTTTTTAAAGATTCTTCTATATCAATTACCTCTTTTGAAATTCCCAAAAGAATGGTTCCGGTGTTACTGTCACAGTGCGAAAATGTCTTATTTGGTATTTTCACAGGATGAAGACAACCATTAAGTACTACTGCCTTGAACTTGGAATGCTGGGTTAAGGAAGTTTACTTTAGAATGCACGAGTATATCCGTATATTGCACGGACATTTCTGACAACAATAATTAATCAACACTGACAAAAATCATTTTAATTATGTATATATGTATACTAAAGAGTATTCTTATTTCCGACTAATTTAAGGGACTGAAATTCTGTGGGAATGTTACCTCAAAATGTACGTTTTACTTTCTCTTCAGTATATGTTATATTTCACAGAAATGATTCGCCATTAACAAGGTACAAAATAAAGGATCACATGTGTGTGCATATTCAATTTCGTTTCTACCATCTTCGGAAAGAACAGGCCGGTTTGTGAAAAGTTCAGTATTCAATCCAATGAACTATCATGAACTCATTCTAGTAAAAACTTTTGATTTTCTGTCCTTCGAGACCCCGCCTCGTCTTCCAACTCTGTTCTTCAGTGCCATTTAAATTTCACGTTCCCAACTATTGTTCCTTTTCAAACTACAGGCAAATCTGAGTGACTTGAGTGCCCTAAAAATCTACTTAAAACAAGAGACCCATGGACTGTGTCGGTTGATTTGAACAGCTCCATCCTCCAAAATTTGACTCGTCATATTCTTCTGATAAAGGACTTTTCTATATAGACTATGTAGTATTTTTTTAAAAAAATATGTTTTGCATATTGTTTCTATTGATGCGACTTTTCTTGTCCACATGTATGTTTACATGATTGATTGATGGATTGAATATTGTTTAACGTCCTCTCGAGAATATTTCACTCATATGGAGACGTCACCACTGCCAGTGAAGGGCTGCAAAATTTAGGCCTATGCTCGGCACTTATGGCCATTGAGCAGGGAGGGATCTTTATCGTGCCACACCTACTGTGACACGAGACCTCGGTTTTAGCAGTCTCATCCGAAGGACCGCCCCCCATTTAGTCGCCTCTTACGACAAGCAAGGGGGTACTGAGGACCTATTCTAACCTAGATCCCCACGGGATGTATGTGTACAAATCATGATCATTTTTTGTATCTATGCAATGCTAGTGGGACCATGATTGGCAAATAAATCTATTCTATATTTTCCTGTGTAAAATGTACCTGACTATTGTGACATCGTCTGGTCCCTATGGTGCGTGGATTGTACAAAGTTGAATGTACATCTAAGAAATAAATTTCATTTTTGAAAATACATGAGGGCATGAACTGCAACACTATACACCGGCACACTTTATGAAAAACATTCCCTAATGGTTCTTACGAGGAGAACTTTTAAAGATGGTCTCTACATTGAAAAATGGATTTAAATATAATCTACACTACTTGAGGGTGCTTGTATCATGATATAAGAAACCTCATATATCCCCCCCTTGTGTTGTAGTACGAACAGGCAGAAATGAACACCACATGAAAAGTACATATTATATAGACAAAGTTTAGCTGTCTGGTCATTGAAAAGAAACTGTTGAAAGAATGAACAAATTATGTAAAGAAAAAAAAATAATAAAAAATAATAGAATTTCAAATATCCAAGGGTAATTTGTGCTATTGAATTTAGATACAAAGTTTTTGAAATTCGACTCACAGTAGAAGTAAAGCAAATTAAGTGAGCAATGTGACCCACAGTCCCCTCTCCTTATCTGCGTTTTTGGTATAGTCTTTCAATCCATACCTCGACAATAATACCCGTCATAAGTGTTTTCGATTTTACAATGCTTGAATAGCTAACCTGAACACAAGACTGATTTAGAATACTTCATTATGTTACAAATTTGTGATAATTGAAACAAAAAAGCTTTCATGCGTGCAGACATAACTTTTCTCCGATCGGCAAAATAACACATTCCATTTTCCTAATTACCACGTGCGCGTGTGTTATTGCTAATATTTCTTATCAAGTTTTACTGATAAGTGAAGTATCGTTTTTATCATCCATGATTAAAACTAAGATGTCAGATCTACAATAATGAAAAGGTGAGGAAAACGAATCTAATGTATTGAACAACTGAATACCTCCGTCTTCACCACAAACTAGCTAATCTGCATCTACATGTAGCTCTGAGGAGCTAGCTAAATGTTCTGTAGCGAAAATGACACGTAATGTAGCTTTCCAGTGTGCTCCTATCAAATTCAGAATACCAACAAGAGGTTTGTACCCTACAGTATTTCGGATAGTTGTGATGTAGGATAATTCACTGTGAAAGATAGGGATTTCATAATGACCCTTCAAAGCCCTATCCTATACTTTGCTGCATATACACCAATGTGAACGTTGTCAGGGATACAGATACGCTCCGGAATTATAATTCTGTCCCTGTTTGTCCGTCTGTTAGAACACCAGATAATCTTTTCAATTCAATATGAGTATATAAGTTTTAAATTAATCTGCAATATGTACATGTAACTGAAAGTGTATTTAACACTATTAGTGGATCAAACTCACAGGCATGTCGAGTGGAGAGTGTGCCACGTGGCCCGTGGGTCACTGGTACATTTGCACAACTCCAAAAACAATATTATCAAAGAGCCGTTTTGTGATGAAAAAACAACAACCGATTGTATAAAAATTGAGAAATGCAAGAGCCATAATTCAAACGATATGGAAATATACCGTGGTGCAAAAGTTTCATGAAAATAAAATCGTATGAAGATCATAGTGTTGATGAGTCGATTGTTTAACCGTCGGGTACACGTGCACGTTTCCCATAATTCCTGTGTATCACGGTACAACAGTAACTACCCCAACATCTCCCGTGTGTTTAATTACTCAGTCTCCGCTAGGTTTCCCCTACATTGTACGTTAAAGAGCAGAATTAACAAATATCCTGGCAAACCGCAGCGAACGGCGGGGTTAGTATTTTGTCCCGTTAAAAATTCATGTGTGGAAGCAATTAATCGTCCTAGCAACACCAGGTGCGCTTAAATAGGTCCTGCTTCTCACCTGTTTACAACATTGGAAACACACCATCAATACACACACACGCAATGTGTGTATATATATATATATATATATATATATATAACTATAAAACTAACTTTTGTCATATATAGAAAAAATTCCTTTAAAAAAAATCCAACAAACTTTTAAACCCCTTTTGAACTGCCAGCGTTCAGTAGGTGTACATGTTCTGTAAATTTAATGTACAGATTGAATTCTTCCCCACTTTGTGAATTTTTACTATACACTTAGAATGAAAGACAAGGAAAGCAGGGAATTCCGAGGAGACGTCTGTCGTGACAATTACACTGGATAAAATGACTAGTCTTCCACGAAGGAATACCTTCTATTAAATTTATGTCATCCGATTGCACGCATATTACTAAATTATTGAAAGAAAACAATTCCCAAGACGGCCATTTGGGCCAAGTGTCAATATTAAGCGCCACCTAGAGCTCAGAGACTGACCCACTACACTGTCAGATGATGTGGAGCGATTTCCAAACAATTCTGACGAGATTCTGAGGTGCTGAGACTATTTATTTAAAAGCACCGTCAAACATGAAAAATCTATCAAGAGACCATGTTCAACAGAAGAGTATAAAAGAAAGACAATAGTCCGTTGACGTCATTTCTAAACTGTGCTAACAGTTTTTGCAAAAATAATCTGTTTTAATCGCAAGAGCTCTTTGCACATATTACTGTGTAGCAGGCAAATTTTGCTACAATTATAAGAAAAGGTACCATTAATTGTCAAGTAGAAATATTGGTATGGTCGTTTTCAGATCTTCTGAAGTTATATTACAATGACAATAGAATATTCGTCTGACGTTAAACCAGAAATACATGGGCTTTCCGTTCTGTACTAGGTGAACACCACCTTAAAATGAATTCAAAAGAAGAATATTTTGAGTCGGAACTTCGTGTATGTAAACGCTCTACGGGTTTCTTACCTGATACGAAGACTAAGAACAAAGCAAGTCCGAGAAAATTAATCATCTTTCACAAAGCGGAGATTTTTCACACACCACGCAGAAGAGATAGTTCTTGGAAAATCCTCGTAAAAGAGCCCGTATCCATTAATACGAAGCAATTCCACGAGGCCTAGTGTTACGACAAGTTAAACGTATAACAGAGCTAAGAAACGGGAATCTCAAATTAATGTCAATCAAATCAATAAACGACAATTATATCGATCTACAGTTTACACGTCACAACATCACCCCCGAAACTGTTAAAAGGATAAAATTAATTAATTAACGGTCGTCTGCGGATACGTTAAATTAACGGAAGGAAAACAAGGCATTTTATCATTTCTATCGTTAATATGGTCTATTAGACTGTACGTACATAACTTATCTCCCCTTTCCTTAGACTTTTTAGCTATTCAGTTTGAACCAATTTTCTCTAGTGATTGTTTTATGCTCATGAGACAAGGATCACAAAGCACCTGCTGTTTTATCAAAGGGAATATTTCAATACGGTACAACATAAAAAACACGGTTCCAAATAATTGCTTAAAAATTCATTGCATCCTAAATTACATTTTGTCATTTATACTTGAAAATGAGGTTGTCATTCTCCGTAAATGGTTTGGAATGTTTATACAAAACGAAGCTCTCAGAATTGCAATATTCGACGACAGCGATGCATTTAGTCCAGAATTTATGAGTGCAAATTATGAGAGAATCATTATGGCAAATCAAGTGCGATATTAGCGATTGCAAACAGTAATGTCTTCAATTATAACGATGGCACTGGTGTTTTGTCTGTCGTGCCAAATAAAAATAAAGAGTTCAGATTTTCAAAATGTCTCATTAGAATCACAATGATATTGATTTGGGCATACGTCTTCATCGTATGCATTTGCATTGCTCGCGTAAATGTTGCTGATAAAAACACATTATACAACAGGTTTCGGAAACAGAAGTAATTATTTACCATAAATTCTTCCCATTGGAGGCTAAATGCTCATCAGAGTGTTATCTTCAATCGCTCTACCTTACAATACCTGAACAATTACTGCTATCGTACTATATTGACAAAGTTTACCAGTGGAGCTTTCGAGTAGTCATAAGTACTGCAATTAATCATGTTTTTTGTCGCGGTGTTCAATACAAGGAAATTCAAAAATTCCAAGAAATATTCTTACCCGTGGTTTTGGAGTTGGCATATCCTCACAATGTCGGGAGTCCCGAGTCCACTCTGTGACCTCAGAGTCCTACGAGCGGACGCTGGACACCGGATATGGTGAGAATGCAAAGGGACCCGGAAGTAAACCCATTGCAGTACCCGGATGAAGAATGGCGATTTATGCTAGTTTTTTTCTTCTTTTGCGCGTGTCTCAAAGAAATGTCGTAATATTTTTTTAAAGTATACATTGCAATATATTTATTTTAAAGAATTTTCTAAGAATGTAAATTATCTATTTGTTTTTCATGTATAATGGATAATAGAAATAGTCTAGAATGGCCCAGACTTGAGATTGCTCGCGTTCAATCAATGTGTTAGTGTATATCGTGCAGTTGTAACTATTATAATCTTGAACAGCTCATACACGTGGACGATTACCGACAAACGCAATGTATGCGACTGCTTCAGGAAAACCTCAAAGCAGTAGGAAAATTTTGTAGCAATCTTTGGAAACAAGATGGAAAACATTGATTTAATGGAGCCGTTCCCCCCGTAAGATGCACTTTTTTAACACAACGCTTTGGGTCAGTCTCCGATTGATCGTACTAGGGAAAAGGGCTCGTGATCAGACTCCAAATTTCCTTCTATAATTATCAGCCGGAAAATTAAATATGAAATATGAATAGTCCGTGGTAAATTTGCGCTGGTGACTTTACATGGGATGAGACCAGAAATCGATGTCGGTTTGAGATGAAGAACACGATAAATTTGTCATGTTTAAACAGTTACTCTTGTACAGCCAAAAAATTAGTAAATACGGTAAAACTAATAAAAATCCCATATTTTCACGAAGGACCTTTTAAATCTTGACGTTGTTAATCGTCCAATAGAATGCCAACTTTCAGTCGTAAATTGCACTCACCAAAAACATTGAGGTTTTAAGTACCGCCAATAAAAAGTCCATCATAATGAAAACCAAGTCTTAAAGTTAGTATAAATGTTTCTTGAAAATAATGAATTGCACGATGTCATAGGAACGGCAGTCGTGCTGTGCGACAGAGGCGAGAATCGTAATTACCAGTATTAGTGCTTGTACTTTATGAAAAGAAAAAACAGACACGAAGGTATATGAACACACTAAATGTTCTATTTTGAAACAAATGAAAGCTGTTTCAATTCATTGAAAGACACCTTGGGGCATTAAAATATATCCTCATTCCTATTGTTTGTTTTGAACATATTTTATTGATGAAATCAAAAGGATTGGGAACAAGTTCTGACAACTTACAAGTCCCTCTCCTCATTCCTATCATTTGAACATTTTTAAAAATATGTATCCTGAACCAAGTGTTAGGGTCAATGAATAAGTAAATGATTCGAAGAGAAGAGATCCATATGAATATAACGTGATTTTGCGCAATGTAAATCATGGATACATTTCTCAATTTCATGACAATCTAAAAGAAAGTTTCCGTAGGATTTCATTTCTACATTGTATCTTAGCAGTACATGTACAATAAATATCAATATAACTGTAACTATTCAGCTTTGGGTTAAAATACAAGAGTAGGGAAGAGGTAAAGAGAAGAAAAAAATCATGACAGCTATATCATTTAGCAATGTCGAATCTAGTACAAACTATTTCACAACCATAGCATACGTTTAGTATCCCCTGTCCTTATTAAGCATGGCAGTCTGTTGCCTCTTTTCATGTAATTAGGATCAGTCAACGATTCTCTTAATTAATGGCGTATACCGAAGCTACGGGTACGGTTTAATTTTCAAATTCTTGTGTTAATAGCAGCATTAAGTGATCAATATCAAAGTTTTAGATCTAATCGGTGTTAAGTTTTATTACACAGATAAATACAATGCTATTAAACACATTGAAGATAGAGTTCGATATGATTATAAAGGGTGTAGTTGACTTATGATAGTACATACATAGTGTATGAATTTCATATGGAGCGAGAACAATAATCAATAATATTCTGTAAAATGTAAAAATAACGAGTAGCGATCAATTTAAAAATTGAAAACATGGCAAACACGGATCCCGTCACACCGGAGGTGGGATCAGGTCCCACGATTTGTAAGTCCCTATTGACCGGTTACATCCACCGCGACACCTCTATCTTTATTAGGTAAACGGAGAAATCCGTAGTCAAAATCAGTATGTAAAGAACGGTCTCACATTTGATCTGAAACACGTCAGACACCATTCGGCCTAATGACAGGTTGCATTTGTAAACAGTCATTATAAGGCCCCTAGCAAAACCAATGCATATATATTTTATCGACTGACCTTTTTCTACTGTGACCTTATCGACTGACCTTATTTTACTGTGACCTTATCGACTGACCTTATTTTACTGTGACCTTATCGACTGACCTAATTTTACTGTGACCTTATCGACTAACCTTATTTTACTGTGACCTTATCGACTAACCTTATTTTACTGTGACCTTATCGACTAACCTTATTTTACTGTGACCTTATCGACTAACCTTATTTTACTGTGACCTTATCGACTGACCTTATTTTACTGTGACCTTATCGACTAACCTTATTTTACTGTGACCTTATCGACTGACCTAATTTTACTGTGACCTTATCGACTAACCTTATTTTACTGTGACCTTATCGACTAACCTTATTTTACTGTGACCTTATCGACTGACGTTATTCTACTGTAACCTTATCGACTAACCTTATTTTACTATGGCCTGTAAACATAAGATATAATTTGGGTTTTGGTAGATTTATTTTAATTTTATTTTCAGACAACAGAAGTGTAACTACAGTGCTGGTACTCAGCTATTTCAGTCAACTCACTAACTTTTCCTGAAACAAGGGGTGTAAGAGTATGGTGTGATTATACAACATTATAGTATAATAATACACCAATACTTTGATATGAGTTTTCACTTTATTTCATCGCTGTGTTAGATATACATTATATAAGCGAAACAGAAGCTAGTTAAATCCCCGCGGAGAGACCACTGAAAACAGTACCCCGGTGCTCTACCAATCGATTTAAATGGTTAACCCTTTCGCTCGTTCGATAGAGCGCTGGATTGTCGTCCCAGTGGTCCTGGGTTCAAACTTCAGCAGAGACACATACTTGACTCTGTTATATATGACGCCCATGTTCGGAACCCGGGAATACTCTATGGCGAGTAAGAGTGATTGCCCCCAGAACTTCACCCCACAGGCACTGGCACTTCGGGAGAGTCGGGACACCTTCCTCGGCAGGGACAACACAGTCTCTATTACTTTTCCCGTGGGACAAAGTTCTCGGGGCAATCATTTTCACCTGCCAGACTATACCTGGTTCCCAACATGGATGCCAAATGTAACAGGTTAATAATATACATAGAGGATTGAACCCGGGATCTCTGGCACAACAGGACCGGTCTCAGTAGCTCAGTGGTAGAGCGTTCGCTTCGTAACCGGAAGATGGTTCCATGACCGCGTCAAGCCTAAGACGTTAACATAGCTAGTGATTGCTTCTTCGCCAAACGCTCAGCATTTAGAAGTGAGAATCACGGGTCTATCTAATATGACCTTAAAAACGAAAGTCCCATGTCGCGGCAGGCATTGGCATGATAAAGAATACTCACTGCCACGGTCCTGAGCGCTAAGCATGGGTATAAATTTATGGTACTTCACCTACAGCTGGTGACGTCTCAATATGAGTGAAAAATTCTCGACGGGACGTGAAACAAACAAACAATAAACCAATCTGGCACAACAGCCCAGTGATCTACCTACCGAGAAAAAGGGTTGTTAACCCACTAGCCAGAGCTAGGAGGAAGTTCGTGTACCTAACACTATTGAGTTATCATTAAACTTCTGTCGTAGAAAACGGCAAAAACTAAGAATTATAACGTCTTATGATATACTGGGGTCATTTAATAGTGGCATCTTTATTTGAAATTGCATCGCCATAGAGTTCCAATGAATTTCATGACTCCAATTATTCCATGAATCAAGATCTTCAGAATGAGAAGTATATATTTACCTTACAATATCCCAGACAAAAGCTTGTCTCCACCCGACATAGGTCTGCTCTCTTTCTCTCTCTCTCTCTCTCTCTATCTCTCTGAAAATAAGCTTTGACTATTTATTATAGAGCAAAATTAACACTATGATAAAAATACAAGAAAATACAAAGAGTAATCAGAAATGAAAAACTTTAACTTTATCATTACTGTATTGAGATGGGATGGAATATCGTCAAATGTAAATATTGTCCCTGATCTTCAGGGGAATCCGACAACCACTGCGACTGACGTGCCCGATCCAACCTTCGATAATTGTGAATAATGTGTCTGCTTCATGTTGAAACAATGACGGGGCCACGGAACTCCGTTGTAATTATCTAATTTGGATTAAATGTATCCCGTTAATTATTGGTTTACAGGGTACCTGAGAATTGAACGAGCTATCAGGAGTACGATAAATACGTTATTTAGTTTAATCGACAAACGGAAGGAAAGGAATCAAGTGGTCCGCATAACAAAGACGGACCACTGGACCAAACCCTTCATAAGTGACCAACGCTCTAAAGAGTGACCATTATCCTCCTAAGTGACCAATTGTTTTGAACATAGATTTATTTTATAATTCATTCAAGTTCTTGTAACTTGATAATCCTCTCCTACATACTTATATAAAATACACTTACAAATTACCAATAATAAATCATATATACTAAAATAAAGCACATAACCTACCTCCCCACCCCCACCCCACCCCCCCTCTTCCCGCCCCCGCCCCACAGAATATCACTGATTGTGTAAATTGAAACCTCAGTATAAGTGAAAGATTATAGAAAGTTCGTAAAACGTAACAGGCGTCACTTAAGCTGTTTTCTGGCCCCTAAATGTCTACTAGTCATAAATAATTGAACAGAAGAATTGAATTTTAGTCAATATATTTTTTCTACAACTTTAAAGTTGCACATTTGTGTAATGAATTTTTAGCAATTTTTCATTAAACCACAGGGCACATGCTAAGTTTGCTTATTTGATCTCTTAGTTTGGGATGAGGTAATTAATGGCGATTGGTTATTGATTTTCATGTGTTGCACGGCAGATATAAATAACTGGAATTGCGTCAGTGTTTGCTCTCTCGAGTTCTCCATTTGTTCGGAAGTTCGGTTCATTCACTCAAACAATATACAATGATACGTGAGGCACATAGTTATAGATTACTAACAAATACTAGTAGTCTGTAGGTCAGAGGTCAATTATAATTTCTAAAAGTCCAGTGGAAAGACACACACACACACACACACACACACACACACACACACACACACACACACACACACACACACATATATATATATATATATAAGTTGATGGTACAGGGGTTTCAACATTCTCGTTTAAAGTCAGCATTTCATAAATTATATGGTCGTTATAAGGATATAGTTTGCAAATACAAGCTATCACTGGGTTGAATTTATTCTGTCTGACGTATTTTATACCAATTGTTAGACCGTTCTTTACATACTGGTCCCGTGGGGATCCGGGATAGAATAGGTCTCAGTAGCCCTTGCTTGTCGTAAGAAGCAACTAAATGGGGTGGTCCTTCGGATGAGACCGCAAAAATAGAGGCCCCGTGCCACAGCAGGTGTGGTATGATAACGATCCCTCTGCACAAAGGCCATAAACGCTAAAAATAAGCCTAAATTTCGCAGCCCTTCATTGGCAGTGGTGACGTCTCCATGAGTGAAAGATTCTCGAACGTCCTATAATCAATTTACATACTTATTTGGCTACGGATCACCGAAATAGTAGAAAACGTAGATATAATTTTTTTGTTATCATGCATCTAACAATGCACGCTTTATAAAGTTCACACTTAGTCGGTTTCTGTCGTTTCTGTCTACTCAGATTCCGTCTGAAGGACGGGCCGACATTTAACAGACTGGCATTCCAAGACGGGACCTTACAGTAGTAATATATTTTGTGACGAACACGCTGTGACACAGCACGTCTCATATTAATTTCACATTGAATGAAACACGCTGTGACACAGCACGTCTCATGTCTAATCAGTTTCACATTGAATGAAATAACAATTGTAACAAACAAACCTCTACATTCAGTGATATGTTGCAAATTACATAGTTTTCGCGTTTGCCAATGTTGAAATCGAAAGTAGAAGGTCACTTACGAGATTAAACTATCGAAGATTTCTTATCAAGAAAAAAAAGGGGAACAAAAGGATAAACACCAATCAGCCTGGCAGAAAACAAACTTGAATCGATTGGTGTTGATGGAATTTAATTTTGCGAACAAAATGTCTATGTTCCCTGCATAATAGTCACCACAATATCACGCGACGAAAATTTATTAATATAGCCAAGAAATCGTTCATCTACCAAGCTCCAAGCACATATGTTATCAATCAAAAGTGACATCATTTAGCATGTGTATGACACGTCAAACGTTGCAATATTTATCTTTTTTATTTGTACATGTATATATGTATTGTTCCCAAACGTTAAAATAGACGTGCTGTATACGATTTATCAAGATTTATACGCACATGGTTGTTTACAACTGCATCGCATTCATGAGGAGATGGCTATCATTCGAAGGCAAAACCATTGGAAATATGAATATTAGAATGTGGCCTGCACAAATATTTTTATTTGAAGTCGGTACGGTGACCTAGATTCTACCGCGGTTATTGCAAAGATCAAAGGAATACCGCGGTCATTATTCTACGATATACCTTCATACGATTAATTAACTGATTATGAGACAATTTATACGCATCTCGCTTGCACTTCTGAGTTTTGCTAATGCAACAATAAAGTCGATGACTGATAATTCAATTTTATAATCATAAAATTCAATCAATATATGTTTTAAAACAAATTCATAAATGACTGAAGAACACTTATCGTATGAACCAATCGTCTGCATTCCGAGTGCGATACATTTGTAAACATGGCGTTACATGGAAAAGTTTTTCTTAAACTGTATTCAAAGCAATTGATGAAAGGTGAAGATAACGAACAGTGATCAATCTCATAACTCCTACAAGCAATACAAAATAGATAGTTGGGCAAACATGAACCCCTGGACACACCAGATGTGGGATCAGGTGCCTAGGAGGAGTAAGAATACCCTGTTGACCGGTCACACCCGCCGTGAGCCCTATATCCTGATCAGGTAAACGGATTTATCCACAGTCAAAATCAGTGTGCCAAGAACGGCTTAACAATCGGTCTGAAACATGTCAGACAGCATTTGACCCAATGATAGGTTGTATTGACGAACTAGATCGTTATAACGACCATAGAATTTGTGAAATGCTGACTTCAATCGAGACTGTTGAAACCCCTGTACCATCAACTTGTTTGTCAGTAGCTTACCTCGATTTAAAACTGACTATACCCAGAACAAACTCTTGCATATCGAATCAGTTGAGATATATAAACACCATATGCAGGTGATAATGGAATATTGCTACATAAATATGGGAAGTTGACGATGGAGAAGCTGAAATCATCCCGTTTGTTATACAGTCGAGTTGTCAGTTTGCCGTTACTGTATACTTTCAATAAAATATCTACGTATGAAGCAGACCAAGGAGGTTATCCTGCAACATACAAGAAAACGCGATCACTATTTCTTAATTCACTGTGTCGAGTAGCAATCTAATTAAAATCAGATCTTCTCTAACCTTACACTGGAGAAGGATCTGACAACATTGCATTTGAGGTCATATTATTTCACCTTTCACACTTGACCAATCAAATGACGGCTTTCGCTAACAAGAAAGTTTTGCTGTTATATCGGAACATGCTTGGTACCGTAAGATCCATATAGCCCCACTCTGGGGTCTGACATTATAGTCCAGGGACCAGGGATTTCATTCCTCGCTATAGAGGTGTCAACATGTTCAACCTCATGTACAAGATTTAAACCACATTTTATTAGACTTGCAAAAATGATATGGTTCCTGTTGTATAGATTACATTAGTTGATAAATTTTGATCCCCCCGCCCGCCCCCAATAACTACGTGAAGATAACTAGCACAAAAAAAATCTCCTGAGATGACGTCTATAAACACTCTCTGAGAAATGGCATGTTGATTCAAAGTCAATATCTAATTTAAAAATTCATAAAATTGGCGATGTTTCTACTGGAGTGAAAGATTCTCAAAGAGTCGTTAGACTGTCTAAGAAGTGAAATATCAACCCAGCGTTAACACCACGTACATTGTAGCAATGGAAATCTGAGCGGGAATTTTTGACAAACGTTTGATAGCAACTATCTTAACATGAAATAGGATTATGTAAACAAGCACCTCGACATCATAACTATCCATACAAAAATCTTTTACGAGAATAAAAAGAAGTAGAATTCGTCAAAAATGTTGCCTGTTGGTTGAAAAATGTTCTTCGATCTTAATTGGTGCCGAGCACTCGTGTTCATCTTCCTAAACGTTTCTCATCAATCAATCTCTGCTTGCAACAAAGTTAATCATCTCGGTATTTACCGAAGTGAACATTTTATACAAACATGGTAAAGATTGGTCAAGATTAATAAATATTGATCAACAACTTGTCGAAAAATCATCAAACATAAAGATTTTGTTATGGCCGAAATCACAGACCGGCCACTGTCTGTTAGCTGTAGTACAATATCGTATGCCATCAATCATTCTTTATCAAATTATTTCGTGCAAGGAAGCGACGATTAAGAATTCGGAATAATTCTAATTAAAACTAAAGCTTACATGTATTTGCTTACAAAATTCAGTGTTCAAGAATTAACCTGTAAATCTCAATTTTATTACAGAGTAATTAAGTTACTAATATACTAACAAAAATATTCTGAAAGGCGAAAATTGAACAATTGTCTCCCTTTTTACAAAGTACAGACATCAAGAAATAACAGTTACGTGTATTATTGACCAAAATATTAATTTCCTTTTAGGTAAAAGAAGTTAAAATCATATTTGTTGGATAAAAATCACAAAGCTTGATCAGCTACCAATTGAAGACTCATAAAGAAAAGGAAAAAAATAGAACATCCATTTTAGGTCACCTGGTGACCTAGTGCTTTTGATCTGCGTCCGTCGTCATCCGTTAACAATTGAACATTTTAACGACTTGATAACTAACATCCCAATTCTTTTCAAATTTGGTATGAAACACCTTTGGAACAATACAAGGGGGCATGTATTTTAGGGATTCTTGCACCCCGGGACTCTAGCGAGGGAACAAAAACTGCCATAAATTAACAATTTTTCAAAATTCATTTTCCGAAAACCGCAAATCTGTAAATAAATCTAAATGCATACTCATGTAAAGTAGGAAAGCCTCTACCACATTTGTAAATTTCATGTTTTCCGAGGTAGAGGTTCTGACTCCAGGGTGTTGCCAAACTTGACATATAGTATTTATGAGTAAAACATTTGAATAATTTCTTTAATTCTATTGATATTAAATTAAAACTAAGTGAATAATTAGAAGGAGCAGATAGCCCTTTACCAAACTTGTAAATTTCACGATCCCAGTCATAGTGATGTTAAATGTCTTTATCATTTGATAGAATTCTTCTTTAATTTTCCTGATGAAGGTAACGATGACGAACAGTGATCAGTCTCATAACTCCTATAAGGAATGCGAAATAGAGAGTTGGACAAACACGAAAACCTGGACATACAAGAGGTGGGATCAGATGCCTATATTATATAAATGCACAAATTAAAGGGATGATCCAAAATTGTGTATTTCGCAACCCAAGGGATCTAACTCTAGGGTGGGTCCAAAATAGTCATATAGTTTTGATATAACGTATATAATATTAAGAAAAATCTTTCATCAGGATGGGCACTTTCGGGGGCATTGGTGTTTTAAGAACACGTCTTGTTTTATACTGCTGCTGAATAATATAATATATCTTAGATGCATAAAAAGAAAATCATAGATATCGCAAGTGATACAGTTCACTAATTTTTTAGATGGCCGATAAGGTTTGTGAACCTCTTGTTTAAAATTTGCAAGTACATGCATCTGTTCAAAGAAAATGAATTATGCACGGCATGAGGTTAGGGGAACGTGTTATATGGGTGTTCTAAAGAGAATGTTCTTCTACCGAGACAGACAAATACACCCCACGAAGTGATCCTAAAGCGTCCGTCATGTTCTGCAGGCGACGCCAAAAAGCAAAATCTGCAGAGATTATGGACAATGTGATGCTGTGACTGCTTGTATTTCATTGAGAAGGAGCAGTCTGGCATTTGGCAGTGATGGATAATCGGCTAGGTCAGATATAAAAAGCTACATGGATCTTAGTAATGTGCAACTAGTCACTGTGTTAAACAAGTTTCCAATCCCTAGAAAGTAGTCAATGTGATATAAAGCAAGTTTCCGACCTCTTGTAACAAGTCAGAGTTATATATCAAGTTTTCAATCTTATATAACTAGTCAGTGTGTAATACAACACGTTTCCAACCCCTGTAACAAGTCAGTGTATTACACAACAAGTTTCCAATCCCTGTAACAAGTCAGTGTATTAGGTACACAACAAGTTTCCAACCCCTGTAACAAGTCAGTGTATTACACAACAAGTTTCCAACCCCTGTAACAAGTCAGTGTATTACACAACAAGTTTCCAATCCCTGAAACAAGTCAGTGTATTACACAACAAGTTTCTAACCTATGTAACAAATCAATGTGTTACACAACAAGTTTCCAACCCCTGTAACAAGTCAATGTATTAAACAACAAGTTTCCAGTTCCTGTAACAAGTCAATGTGTTAAACAACAAGTTTCCAGTTCCTGTAACAAGTCAATGTGTTAAACAACAAGTTTCCAGTTCCTGTAATAAGTCAATGCGTTAAACAACAAGTTTCCAGTTCCTGTAACAAGTCAATGTGTTAAACAACAAGTTTCCCACCCCTGTAACAAGTCAATGTGTTAATACATGATGGTTTCAATCCTCTGAAACTACTCAGTGTGTTGTACAATGTATTATTCATTAAATTATTGGTAATCGTTTCGTGAACAGACTAATGGCGTAGCGTGAAATTAGTGAAAATCATTTGATGCCTAACGTTCCAAGATATACAACGTATTTCTAGATGCTTTGAATAAAGTAATTCTACTAGAAACTATACACAAAAATGGAGGGCATGTCCTTGTTTTCCACATAAATGATTATATATGTTTATTGAAGTTAAATCATAATATTGACTGAAAATTTGAAAATGATGGGCATGTTTACATTATCTGAAAAGGTTCGTCATGATTATCTAGCATGCACTGTTGTGAGATTTAAAGCGAGTTCTCTCTTATAGCACGTAGAGAAAACTGTTCTTTGGCACGAGTCTTCTTGACTAAATGCAACACTAGATGGTATAGTTGCATTCTTTGAGCTGCTACTTAGTATAGCACAAGGAGATAGAAATTTGACTAGAAGAACTAGTAGTTTGACAATAGTGTTGAATTTCTGCACTTAGTGAATGATACGCTATCAAATGATGTATCAAAAATTACAAGTCCTACCAAATCCCCCTACTATATTATAAATTGACATGGTTTTCCCGATATGTATCATTATAACTAAGCACCCAGCATGTTTAGATCTGCAAGGTGTTCAGAAGTAGGTGTATTTTGAGAGAACTACAACGCAATTAACGTGCGAATGCTGCTGATATTGTTGGGATAATGAACAAAGCAACACATTTGAAATGTAGGAGATGAATCATGCAAATTCTTGTAAAAAGTGTTTTCTTGTTTTCAGACATCCTACCAATATTCGTTATAGAATATTTTTTCCTAACATGAAAGGTGGAGATAGCGAATAGTGATCAATCTCATAACTCCAAATCTGACATTAATTCCACTTTTGGTAATCGTACTTATACTTTAACTGCCCTTACAAAAGATGAAATTCTTCAAAACCATGCTTCAGTTTTATACACATTTGATATCCCAGTCAATGGGTCGGATAAATATGAGTTACCGTACCTATACTAGATTCCTAAACTTCATAAAAACCCTTACAAAGTTACATTGCTGGATTCATTAAGTGCTCTACCAAGCCTCTATCATTCCTCCTCGCGAAAATATTAACAGCTGTGAAGGAGAAACTTCAAACGTACTGTGCCACTACATATGCCAGAAGTGGTGTAAATCAAACGTGGATTCTGAAAAACTCTAAAGAACTTTTAGTAAACTTGAAATCGCAACGCTTTTCTCAACAGTGTGCCAAGAACGGCCTAACGATCGGTATTAAACACGCCAGACAACATTTGACCCAATGATAGGTTGTATTGGCAAACTAGATCATTGAAACGACTATAGAACTTGAGATATGCTGACTTTAAACGAGACTGTTGGAATCCCTGTAACATCAACTTGTTTGTCTGTATCCTGCCTCGATTTCAACAATGATCATATGCAGAATAAGCTCTTGCGCATCGAATCAGTTGAGAGATATAAACACTATATTCAGGTGAAAATGGAATATTACTATTATTATTATGTTTATTCAGGCAAAGCATCAGATAAATTACAAATCATAATCAAATACATTGTAAAATACATTAATAATGTGAATTAGGGATCACAAATGAATTGTTGGCACATTGCTATCATATCTACGCAATAACACACCAGATATCACAGCTAAACATGTAGCTACTAACAACATCATTATCAAAATGCATGCTTATCACAGTACCAGGTCTTATCACAGGCAATATGAATCATATACTTTACTAGGATAACCCATGAAAGCAATTTATAAAACTTGCTTATTTCCAATAGGGTCCTAAGATGTTATAAGTTGATTATAGATTATATATGATTAAGAAATAAGATTGAACATTAGATGATTTTCCTAGCCCAAATTAAGTAAAATTATTACATTGTTTGATTTTATATTGATACAAAATATTTTTAAAAATGTATCATTATACACTTTACCATGAAAATTCTACATAAATACCACATAAATCATCCCGTTTGTCATAAAGTTGACTTGTGAATGTGTAGTTAATATTCATTTTGAATAAAATTTCTAAGTACGAAGCAGATGTCGAGGAGTCGGTGATGTCTTTTATCTCGAGTTCACTGGGATACATAGAATCGACATATGAATGAAAATGATTATTACTAATCGATAAAACGTCATTGATATATCTAAATGTCGAGTTGAAGGCCACAACAAGAGATTTTTACTTCTCATGTATTAATTTATTTTAGAAAAATAAACGCTACTTCATAAGAATATAAAAACAGGTCAGTTAACAAAGGAGCACAATCCCTGCCCGTGGTAATTCTAACAGACTGTTGGAAGACCTGATATATTTCCTGAGCTACTCATAAGAGTCTTTTAAATCTTATCTCATAGGATTATGATAAGCTTTTGTAGGAGTGAAAATCCAACCATTCTCCTACAGGATCTTTGTCTTTGGAGACTGATATCTATTATTCTGCAAGGATGTGTGAGCCCAATCTTGGACTATGAAAGACTGTTAAAACCCCCACCATATGCACTTTGATGAAAAGGTGAAGATAACGAACAGTGATCAATCTTATAATTCCCATAAAGAATACAAACTTAAGAGGAAGGGTTTTAACAGTCTCGTCTAATGTCAGCATTTCGCAAATTCTATGATCGTTATACCGATCTACTTTGCCAATTCAACCTACCATTGGGTCAAATTCTTTCTGACGTATTTCATACCGATTGTTAGACCGTTCTTGGCACACTGATTTTGACAACGGATAACGTCATTTACTTGATCAAGATACAGGGCTCACGGCGGGTGTGACCGGTCGACAGGGGATGCTTACTCCTCCTAGGCACCTGATCCCACCTCTGGTTTGTCCAGTGGTCCGTGTTTGCCCAAGTATCTATTTTGTATTGCTTATAGGAGTTATGAGGTTGATCACTGTTCGTTATCTTCACATTTCATTCATATGCCCGCTTTGAGGTTAAAATTAAATGTTTGAAATAATTAAATACTCGTTTTATTACTGAAATATATGATATAGAGCAATTTTCATTGAATGCAAAATGAC
Organism: Ostrea edulis; assembly: GCF_947568905.1. Lineage (NCBI taxonomy): Eukaryota > Metazoa > Mollusca > Bivalvia > Ostreida > Ostreidae > Ostrea > Ostrea edulis. The sequence continues at coordinate 6,045,358 of NC_079165.1, forward strand.
AGCTAATGCCCCTTGAAACAGTTCTCTTGTTTTGCATTAGATAGCATAGGTGAATCCAGGAATTTGTATTTTAAAAAAAAAGGGGGGGGGTCCTAGCACTTGATCTTTTACGTACTTTTCACAACTTCCACGCTACCCCATTTATCCCATTGCTGGTGCACATAACATCTAAGGGAGATCGTGTGACAGCCTTTATATACATGAAAATACTTAGATACTACTTGTTTCCAAAGTCCTAGTCATTCTAATCTCCATACGCAGACCTTATTTTTCGCAATGGAAAAAAGAGAGAGAAAAAAGAAGCTGATTTAAAGGTTACTCCCAACAGGCCGGGAGTCCGGGGTAAATGGTACAAAATCCTGCATTCTGAGCATTTCCTGGCGCTTCTTTTTCACTTTCTAATTGTCCACTTCTTAAACAAAACTTTTATGTTACATACACTTTTTAAGAATTCTTAAGTGATACTTGTATGTGACGAATATACCATAAATATATTATATCAGTAGTCTTATTTATCCTAGAATTAAATGATATACGGGTGTTGATAAATTAGAGTGATGTAAGTATCCACTTTTCATATGATTTTGACTCTAAGACTCGTTAAAATTTAATAACTCTTAAAAACATTTTGGTCCGCAAAAAAGGGGGAGGGTTCCGGGCTCCCTGGACCCTCTCTGGATTCGCCCTTGGATAGCAGGGGCGGATCCAGGAATTGCGGTTACGGGGAGCACCACTTTATGAAGCAGGGAGTCTGGGGGCCGACTTGAGGCCCCCAGTGGTTCCAGGGCGAAGTCCTGGTGTGGGCTCAGGGGACGAAGCTCCTGGATTTTACAGATTTTATAGAGCTTGAAATATGTCTCCTATTTAGTCATTTGTACTATTTTTATAATTTTTTATAAGGTGAAATTAATATAATGACGCAAATTTTAAGGGTTTTTGGAAAAAATTAAAACAGTACGACATTTAACTCTGGACACGACAAAAGTCCGGAGTTTCGCCAACCCTTTTATTAAGGATACAAATAAACCCTTTACAAAAAAAGATGGGATTTTATGTCCACAAGACATGCACCAACATTTACACTTGTAACTATTGTAATAAGTTCTCCCAATAAAGTAATTCAAGAAATCGAAAGATTTTGTCATTTATTTCTCCGGGAGTGGAAGAAATTATTACTTCTTTTATCGTTTAGTACATTTTTTTTAAACAAGATACCACGATTTACCTTAAATTTGAAAATTTTAGGTTGGCGCGCGGCGGGTGCCGCCCCCCTTTAAATCCGCCATTGGATAGTTCATTGAATATTTAGAGAAGAAAAAACTGAACTGCGGAATGCCAAAAGCTTTCTCATACGGGTTTTTATATCGAAATTGTTGGACGTAAGTAAAAGTAACAAAGGATAATGCATGAGAGTGTACACGCCAGCATACTTTATAATCATGCAAACGCGCTTCATCAAGTACACCGGCCGGAAGCATCCTAGTTCGTCTGGCGTATGCAGCATAATTGCAGCTTACTAAGCATTGTACACCGAAATTTTAACTTAAATGTTCAAACTAATTTTTATTTGAAATAACAATCCCTTGAAAATCTGGAGTAAGAACATGGTGCAATAGCACAGACCATTGGAAATGGGATACATAATATAGAATGACTAGCATCAACCAAAGAAAGATAACTCTTATTCTGAACTGCGTATTCGTGTTTACATGGGCAATATTTAAGAATAGTAAACTTCTTTTTTAATTATATTTGTTTGTTTTTACGTCCTCTTCGAGCACATCTCACTTTTACATGTAGATAAGTCGCCAGCTGTAGGTGAAGTGCCAAACAGCCTGACCTAAGCATGGTACATGTGAGTTTATCGTACCTCGACTTACCGCGAATTGAGACTTCCGTTTTTAAGGTTATATACGTTATATAATTATACGAGCGACTCATGATTTTTACTTAATGCTGGATGCTTGGCAAAGGAACGGTTATCTACGGGCTACGATGTTCAACGTCTTTTTGACGCGGGGTCGGGAATCAAATCCGGGTTATTCCAAACTTTTACCACTAAGCCTCGTTTTAGGACAATTGTTATCAATTAATCTAAGGTGAGAACCTCGTAAGTTGTAAGAACTTGTGTTCAAACCTGCTGTATATTATATATAATAAAATATGTTCAAACCAACATTCTAATAAATTAGAAAACTTAGATAATTTCATAGTTCGGTGCACATTTCAGGTGCGTTGAATTTAGAATTGATTAATTATATCTTCTGTATGAATGTATACTTGGTAGCGGTAGATTTGCTTGGCATGCGTATGATATATCCCTGTTCATTGAATATATAGTCTATGACGATGTTATAGATTTAGGGTGGTGGACTTTAGTATATTACGCACGGAGTTACTTAGATATCGTACTTAGTTTAACAATGTTCTATATGCATGATATGCTATAGATGTTCATGGTTGGATTTTTATGTATAATTAAAGTAGTTCAGGTTGTAATCCTGATCATAGAGTCGGAGATCCAGACTTTGCCATTATAATCTGGTAGTATTATAGACTAGTCGTAGTGTTCGAGAACGACTACACCTGTAGCACCTAACACCGGACACCTAGTTACACCGGACACCTAGTAGCACCGGGCACCGATCAACACCGGATACCCATCAGTGTTTTATTACTAAGACATTTTAGCCGAGCAATTGAACTGTGATTATACTTGTGTTTTTGATACTATCAATAAATTAATTATTGCATTACTATTATACATTGATATAGATAGGTACCTTCGAACCCTATTATTGTAACGAGCCTCATAGGTACCGGGTAAATACCTTCTTGGTGTCATACCATCGATTATATAATATACATCCAACAGTCGTTACAACAAGACCCTGCTCAAAATTAAAAAAAAAAAAGAATTCCTGGGTCTAGATAAGCAAGAGAATTCTAGTAATAGAACTGTAAACCGATACATAGCTAAAATGTAAGAAGGGGGGGGGGGGGGCACGGTCTCCAGTACATTTCAGGTGCGTTGAATTTAGAATTGATTAATTATATCTTCTGTATGAATGAAGGGGGGGGGGGGGGGTACGGTCTCGCTACCCTTGTTTAATACACGCTCTCTGATTAGTCAATAGCATAGGTCAAGAAAGTTCATAAATGTGTAATGAATATGCAATGTCACTAGATGGCGTACTAGCAAACCTGTCTGACTTTGTCTATTTAGTCAAAGGTTTATATGAAGCGGAGCAGAATAAAAGCCCTTGACTCGGGAAGAAGACCATTAGGTTACTGCCACCGGATTTTATTTTTTGCAAGATTAATTCTTTATGAAAAGTATAAATATTTTTTATGATGGATTAGCATACACATAGTTGAGGAGGACAAAATTGAGATTGTGTTGAAGCAAAAATATCATAACTTCGCGTTTTCTTGAATATTTGCTAAGTTAGGAAAACCTGTTTTATTGTCTCAATTTTTAAAGAATTTGATAACTGACAGAAATACAAGCAAGTGTTATTCCAAACTGAGTGTATTATGATACTTTAGATGTTAGTTGACCTGTTCAATGAATCAAGTTTTTAAGGAAAAAAAACCTGGCAAGTCAAACGGTACAGTATTTAATCCTTTCCATTTATTTTGTAATGTAACAAACATGAAAGGTGAACAAAACGAACAGTGATCAATCTCATAACTCCTACATGTATAAGCGATACTAAATAGAGAGTTGGGCAGACACGGACCCCTGGATATACCAGAGGTGGGATCAAGTGCCTAGGAGGAGTAAACATCCCCTGTCGACCGGTCACACCCTCCGTGAGTTCTGTTACAGGCCCACTCAATACTGTTCTCAACAGGTATATATATATATAGATAGATATAACAATTCCCGGCCTGGATCTACAGATCCGGACGGGCGTAACCAGGGCGGGCGCAACGCGGTAGGGATATACACAAATGGGCAATACCTCAGTAATACAATCAAGGAAATGCATAAAGAGGGTAAAATAGACTATTAATAAAACCTATAATTAAGTGAACATTATGTAAAACCACCACAATACATTGAATAATATGATTACGTAAATCATTGGATGTATCGGTGGTTTACACATGCAGAATATAGATAACGTGTGGGATATATAAGCATAGGCAGACAGGCTTTCTTTTCTTGTGGATAGATTCATGCAAGATGATAAGGACCTGTCTTTGCCTTGTTGGAATTATAGCTGTGTCCGCTCATCCAGAATATAGGAATCTAATTCCTAATGGATATGCAGTGCACAACCCCTGTGGTTCATTTTTCTGGGAGCCTGTGGGCCATTATGACCCTAGTCATCACACGATAGACAAAAACCCATTTGGCAGGGTAAATATGATTTATGTAATTACAGATGAATACTGTAGATTCCTTATTTTACGCGAGTACTTAATATGGCGAAATGGACCCTATACATGTACGTCAAATCGCGTGAACATGAATTCGCGTGTAGAATGTTAATCAAGAGCTCTTACATGTATTTTAACAACAGAAAAATCAAAGCGAGTATTTTCATTTCACGAGTGATGCCCTTTGCGAAATTACTCGATAATAATTTCCTCGCGTAAATTTAGGAATCTACAATAACCATAATGAGATACGTATCAATAAAATTAAATATGCTTCTGCTGATTTATAGGAGTTGTTCACCCTTTGTAAGTTATTGTTGACCTCTAAAAGTAATCCCACAAAACTATCTGTGTATTTTCATAATTTTCAACATTTCATTTCCCCCAACTTCGCACTTCAATTTTAATGAAGTTCTCGATGTTCAAGAAAGTAAAACGATTGTGGCTGAATATTACGTAAATCTAATGTACTGCTCATCAGAATGATTCAGAAATACTTGTGTTCTGTGTCTGAACACAGCATAGTTAATGAACACAGCATAGTGATGAACACAGCATAGTGAAGAACACAGCATAGTGATGAACACAGCATAGTGATGAACACAGCATAGTGAAGAACACAGCATAGTGATGAACACAGCGTAGGGATGAACATAGTGTAGTGATGAACACAGCATAGTGATGAACACAGCATAGTGAAGAACACAGCATAGTGATGAACACAGCACAGTGAAGAACACAGCACAGTGAAGAACACAGCACAGTGAAGAACACAGCATAGTGATGAACACAGCATAGTGATGAACACAGCATAGTGAAGAACACAGCATAGTGATGAACACAGCGTAGGGATGAACATAGTGTAGTGATGAACACAGCATAGTGATGAACACAGCATAGTGAAGAACACAGCATAGTGATGAACACAGCACAGTGAAGAACACAGCACAGTGAAGAACACAGCACAGTGAAGAACACAGCATAGTGATGAACACAGCATAGTGAAGAACACAGCATAGTGATGAACACAGCATAGTGATGAACACAGCACAGTGAAGAACACAGCACAGTGATGAACACAGCATAGTGATGAACACAGCATAGTGATGAACACAGCACAGTGATGAACACAGCATAGTGATGAACACAGCATAGTGATGAACATAGTGTAGTGATGAACACAGCATAGTGATGAACACAGCATAGTGAAGAACACAGCATAGTGATGAACACAGCACAGTGAAGAACACAGCATAGTGATGAACACAGCATAGTGATGAACACAGCACAGTGAAGAACACAGCATAGTGAAGAACACAGCACAGTGATGAACACAGCACAGTGAAGAACACAGCATAGTGAAGAACACAGCACAGTGAAGAACACAGCACAGTGATGAACACAGCATAGTGAAGAACACAGCATAGTGAATAACACAGCACAGTGAAGAACACAGCATAGTGAATAACACAGCATAGTGATGAACAGAGAGAATAGTGATGAACAGAGTGCTTTATACTTAATTTTTTATATTGTTATTCCGTTGCAGGCCTTTTCCGCTGCTGGGCATACGTGGACTGCTGCTCTTTGTCAAGCCGATTCAGATGGCGATGGTAAAAGCAATGGTGAAGAGCTAGGCGATCCTAATTGTACGTGGACTGTGGGTGGAACACCTGACGGCAAATCTACAGGTCAACCAGGTAACCACCAGTCTGTAGGCAAATGTACAGGTCAACCAGGTAACCACTAGTCTGTAAGCAAATCGACAGGTCAACCAGGTAACTACCAGTCCGTAGGCAAATGTACAGGTCAACCAGGTAACCACCAGTCTGTAGGCAAATCTACAGGTAACCACCAGTCTGTAGTCAAATGTACAGGTCAACCAGGTAACCACTATTCTGTAGTCAAATCTACAGGTAACCACCAGTCTGTAGGTAAATCTACAGGTCAACCAGGTAACTACCAGTCTGTAGGTAAATCTACAGGTAACCAACAGTCTGTAGTCAAATCGACAGGTCAACCAGGTAACCACTATTCTGTAGTCAAATCTACAGGTAACCACCAGTCTGTAGGTAAATCTACAGGTCAACCAGGTAACCACCAGTCTGTAGGTAAATCTACAGGTCAACCAGGTAACCACTAGTCTGTAGGCAATTCGACAGGTCAACCAGGTAACCACCAGTCTGTAGGTAAATCGACAGGTCAACCAGGTAACCACTAGTCTGTAGGCAAATCGACAGGTCAACCAGGTAACCACCAGTCTGTAGGCAAATCTACAGGTCAACCAGGTAACCACCAGTCTGTAGGCAAATCTACAGGTCAACCAGGTAACCACCAGTCTGTAGGCAAATCGACAGGTCAACCAGGTAACCACCAGTCTGTAGGCAAATCTACAGGTCAACCAGGTAACCACCAGTTTGTAGGCAAATCTACAGGTCAACCAGGTAACCACCAGTCTGTAGGCAAATCTACAGGTAACCACCAGTCTGTAGTCAAATGTACAGGTCAACCAGGTAACCACCAGTCTGTAGACCCTACAAACTTTAAAGCTGTTAACATTTAACATGGATTTCATTTACCCTACTTAAAATCCCCCAATCACCATTATTTATTGTCACAGTTTCTAAGTCCCCAAATAAGTCACGCAATCTACTAATAGCTTAACTCTTTACATCAACCGAAAAGTTGATTTTTAATGACTGCATTGTTGAATTCAGTAATTAGAACAAATCATTGTTGAATACAGTTATTGAGAGATCAAATCCTTGTGGAATTCAGTTATTAAGAGATCAAATCATTGTGGAATTCAGTAGTTAAGAGATCTAATCCTTGTGGAATTCAGTAATTAAGAGATCAAATCCTTGTGGAATTCAGTAATTAAGAAAACCAATCATTGTGGCATTCAATTATCAAGAGATCAAATCATTGTGGAATTCAGTTATTAAAAGATCAAATCCTTGTGGAATTCAGTAATTAGGAAAACCAATCATTGTGGAATTCAGTAATTAGGAAAACCAATCATTGTGGAATTCAGTAATTAGAATAAATCATTGTGGAATTCAGTAATTAAGAGAACAAATAATGGTCGCGGCGTTTTTCTATTTCAGGTATCTGTGAGCCTGTTGGTTCTGGTGCCTGTGCCTCAGTCGGTTTCTATTGTGGTTGTCATGGACATAGTTGTCTTGGTTAAATACATTAATAAAGTGGTGTGTAGATCATGTCAAAAAAAAAAAAAAAAAAAAAGAGCTTAGTATCTTTAGTAATATTTGTGAAATAGATATCATGTTAGTGCACATGAGAAATTACCAGCAGATTTTAAGTACAAGCATGCATCGTCATATCAGAAACCTCGATCTGTTTGATCGTTTGACCTCTGTAAAAGTGTCCTAGCAGATAACAGATATAGAACGATATATGCTGAAAAGAATGAAAGTAAGGAAAGGTAGATGGAAATACGAGGCGGATTAATAAATCTAAATCTGCGGCGTACAACAAAATTAGAGAAAACACCATGTATGATATAGTATGTATGTGTGTTTAATCAGAAAAACATGTTATTTCTGTTTACAACATGTGATTAACAAAATACAAAGATGTGACAACAGCAGATGGTGGTGGATGGACAGTTTTTAAATCAACCAAAAACTTAACAAATACACGAAGATATTTAACTATTTCTAAGAAATCAATTACCATTTCTCTTAAACGCATTTGTCAAAATTTTTCCTACATTTTGCAATTCTTTCACATTATTGGTACTTAGTAATTGTATAAGTTTGAAAGTTGAGGGTCTGAACCAGTAATATTTTAAAATAAATTCGTTTCTCAAATCTGAATATAAAAGACACTTCAATACAAAATGGTATTCATCTTCTCATTCATTACAGGGCGTGCATACTCGTTCAGATTGTGGTATATTCCAGTGCCTACCCTTTTCAATTTTCAAAGAGTGTGCAGATAGTCTTAGCCTGCTGATATTTTTTCTTTGTTCTATAGAAAGTTTCTTTGCTAGATAAAGCTGAAGTGTAAAATTGTCAGTCAGAATTTATAGATATGGCATTTAGAAGATCCACTTATAATTTCCCTTATTTCTTGTAAAAAAAAAATCTTAACCTAGTGTTAAATTCTTCCAAAAACATTGTTTCATTCAAAACATTCTGTGTTTCCCATACATAGGAAAATATATTTCTTTCCAATAAATTCTTAACATTTACATCTGCATACATTAATAAATGCATGTACAAGTTCAAGGGACCTTAATTTAAATCATCACAGTTGTTTTCTAAAAGAGAGGATTCAAAGTCATTTTCATATAAAGAGTACCTTAATGGTGAGAGGGCCTCGTCTTGAATGAGACTTGCATCTACATCGAAAAGTTCAGTACTATTTCCCTCATTCCTGACATAAGCTTTAAAGTCTGTATACAAACTTCTAACAACCCTCAGAAGTTTACCTCCTATACCTTGTTTAGCTATTTTCTTCCATAAAGAGTAGCGATTCTCACAGTCGAAAGCTTTTGAGTAGTCTATAAAATAAAACAACAATACATGTTTTTTCTTCCTTGCTAAAGTTTCTGAAATTATCCCATGCAAAGCAAATACTGCATCTCTGGTACCACTCCTTGGTTTTTAAATCCACATTGTGCATCTGTTATGACATTATATTCTAAACTAAACTTCATTAAACTGTCATTATTCAATGAAGTACATGTATGCAATTTAGCAACATGACTAATTAATTAAATCCCTCTATAATTATTTACATCATTATTACTCCCCCTTTTTAAAAATTGAAATGATAATTGACTTTCTCCATTCAATAGGAAATTCTCCGGAGTATATAATCTTGTTAAATACTGTTAATATTGGTACCATTTCTGATGAAAACGTTTTGAAAAATTCATTTAGCATGTTATCTAAACCGGAACTTTTATCTGCTTTAAGCTTTCTTACACCATTCAGTACTTCTTCCTCTGTAAAGTCACAATCTAGATCTGGATATAAATCATTTTTATTCAAGCTATCAGTTTCTTCCTCGTGTAATGAGTTTTCGGAATTCGCGTTACTAATCAGCATGGTTTTGAAATGATAGTAAAATTCATCTGCAGAGCTCGAGATATTTGAATATTCGAGTATGTGTTGTTTTAGTTTTTTTCCCCTCTAAATATTCGATGAAAAAGTTTTGGATTATATTTCGCCATGTATGATTATATATATTTCCTTCGACTTCGTCTTTGTTGTTTTTCTTTTGTAGGTTGCCTTACATTCCATTATAATTTACATATCTACTTTAGTTCTCTACCTGTTTAATGTGCGTATGTATTCATTTCTAAGGATCTACGTCTCCACAGGGTGTCCTCCTCTTTTGTTCTGTAATTAACATTCAATGAATTTTCAACTACATATGTAGCACCTTGCGTTCACATTTTTCAGTGACGTCATTTAAAATTCCTGCTAGTTAGATTATTAATATCATTTTGAAAAGTGGAATAAGCATGACCCTTTCCCTGCTCGTTGGTATTTCCGGTATATTACGTGTTTTGCTGTCTCAGAATCAATTAGTGGGGTGAACGGTAACTTTGATTTCAGTGTTCAAGACACCGATTTTGAATTTCTACGCAAGTTAGAAGTTTCGGGAAAGACTGATCTAAGTCGATAAAATGCCACATTGATAAGACACCGTGTGGTTGCAGGCCTAGATTTCTCAAAACAAAAACCTTGACTTACTATATAGTAATTTTTAAGTCCTGGATTTTGAATGTTCAAATAAGATAGAAATCTAAGCCTGATCAGGAAAATTTAACTTTTCAGATATTACGCTATTTTCAATCGGAACATCACTCGGACTATTCCGGAGAATAAATGTTTATTCTCCGGAATAGGCCGAGTGATGCTCGGATTGATGCTATTTTATACGTGTAATGTCGTAGAAATTCAAGTTAAAACGCAGAAATCCGATTGGTGCTATTTTAAACGCGTAATGTCGTAAAATTTAAATTAAACCGCAGAAACATTGAACAAAACAGATGTACATGTAGCTATATATGTAACTATAGGTAATTTGTCTTGTATATTGATTTATTCATCTATCTATTTATATCAACACTGAATCGTTGAATTTGAACCTGTTTGTAGCATGTATAGGTTTGATTGACTGTTTAATACCTGAAAGATCCTCACACGTGTAAGGAAGATCATGCCTTCTCGTGTGACGTAACATCAGGAAGTAGTGCCAGGGAACGGTGATCGTGACAATGTCGGGGCCGAATTCTTCATGTCCCCCAGTATACAGATAACCTTGACTATTCCTATAGAAAGGATTGAGGACCATAGAACGATATGCGAATTGTTCATCTGTTCAACCTGACTGAAAATGTAATCATGGCCGATGTATGTGATACCATGTCCCAAATCAAACTCACAATGATTAGTGGACAAATGATTATCCACTAATTATATGTCTGTATCGTGATTAAACACCACACCAATTAAAACACCCTATGATTAAAACCATACGTATATAAATTACGAGAAGGTAGAGTAATTAATTAATTCACCAAAATTAACGGTGTGGTTCCTATTCGTACGTTTAGGGATTTTACATGTCGTAAGAAGACAGAAGCTGAGACTTCCCGAGTGGAGATTTAAAAATATTTTCTTGTCGGAATCATTTCTGATGAAGATAATAATGAAATTATGAATTACTGTAAATACAACTTCGTTAACTAGTATGAGAAATATTTCTGCCAATTGCATGTTTCATGCAGATCTGTGGAAAATCGGAGAAAATACAGATAAAAGATTATTTGGAAGTATGCACATTGTAAATAGAGCAAGGACAGTTGTTTAGTGATGTGTTATTGACTTTGTGGTATGTATTGATGTGACAAGTAACTGTTGTTACATTGAAGTTTTATGAAACCCACCATAAGTACCAAGAACGCTGCAGGCACATATTAATGTTTTTCGGAGGCTACTGACCAACCTTTTTAATTGACAATGAACATTAACTGTTATTTTCATGCATGCAAATGAAGATATATTGCGAGAATGGCTACTCCACTATTTTTGATAGTACTGTGTAGTAGTGAATGAAAAGATATTAATGCATATAAGCTTGAAATTGTATAAATTGAAGCCCTGGAGCAAAGAATGACCCCCCCCCTCCCAGCCTGAGGGGAAAAAATTGAGACAGCAATAATGAACACTATAACACCCCCCCCCACCCCCCACTAATTAAGGTTCTGAAGATCTTTATCATGACTATTATATTTTTATCATTGCCTGTCAGGAAATTTAAACAAGCCATGTGCAACTTCCAACTTCTCCGGCGAACGCTCTCCCCAGCATCCCTAATTTTACGGATCTGTGCCAATATGGAAAAATTCACAGGCATCTGAAGTATGGACACCACTACCCCCTCTCCCCTTTCTGATTTTTTGGGCGGCGATTATTTCTCCGAAATGTGTGGATTCCCCGTCTATTCCATCCTAATTTCGATTTATGTAATCGTGAACATGCTTTTTGTAAGCCTTATACTGTTTATAATAAGTATATTGTATTATACCAGTCCAGTAGAAGGCCAATCTCTAAAGCTTGTGAAAAGCGTGAAACGACTACATCATTCGAAATTGGGATGAGAGAGACAAGGAATCCACACATTTTGGAGGAATTGTCACCGCAAAAAAAAAGAAGTCAGAATGGGGGGGGGGGGGGGGGGTGGTGTGTGTGTGTTATAGTTGTATAGGCCTATATATCAGGTGTCTGTGGAAAAAATATGGGGGAGGGTGAAGTCCCCTTTATTTGTTGTAGCATTTCCCCCTAATTTTAGTAACTAAATTATATAAAATAAGATCAATTGTGGTTAATGGTCACCATTAAAATCATCCTTTTGCCTGTCATTTTTAATTCATCTCTGACGCTCTATCTTTCTATAAATAACTCTAAAGCATTCCAAACGTAATTTTAGAAGAGCGTGCTAGCCAGTCAAAATCGTCCACATATTCTGCGCGGTATCAGTACATAGCACTTCGTGGTATAAAACGGAAAATCGAGCTGTAGACCCATGTTTTGTTGCAGTTTTCGGCGATAAGAGGCAATGAATGCAGTCATGTCATACATGATTTTTAAGTTGAATGATTGTACAATACAACGGTAGTAAATACATTTGCATCGCATATTCCCTGGAAGCTCAACAGGCCGACATTTTCAGGGGGTGCCAATCTGTGTCATTTGAAGCTAGGTACCCTGTGTTGTTATTAGTATACAGAGGTCGTAAGTGTTTTACAGAAACAAGTGCCTGTAGCCTGGACGACGGTCTGTTCAGCCAATGCAGACGACACCAAAAACAAACTAAGACAAGCCTCTTTACTGGAGGTCAACCTCTTCGTGGCAGGCCAGACTTCTGATGGCCTTCCAAATTCACTCTCTAACTGTAAGAACAGGCGAGGAATTGTTTACCATGAATACTTTATTAGTGCACTTACTCTCGTTCTCTCTATGTGGCTGTTCCTTCTATCAGAATGACAAACGACTGCGGAGTCTCGGTATTTATACACAAATGAGATCACGTGATGTAAACAGTGACTAATTGAGAACTCCACATGGTCGTACCTCAAATATCCGGAATCATTACAACATCAGCAGCTTTTGAAAAACAAAAATTTTGACTTTCCAAGAAATGCTTGATGATTTTGACTCTTAAGTTTTGTATACTAGATCAGCGCCATTTAACGGGGAAATCTATATCTATAAAAAGCGTCCAGTAGTTTGTGGGAAGTATACACAAACGTCTGAATGATCGGGACTACCTTTTCGGGGGGGGGGGGGGGGGGGGGGGGGGGGGGGGGGGGGGCAAGGGCAATAATTGGATCCCGAGCTTTAAAGCATTAGGGTCGTGGAGATCGAGAAATAAGGTAGGTTGGAAATCGGAACCACGCAATTATCTATTACACCTTAATGGTATATGAAAAACCTTGTAAACTCAGGTGACCTACCGCTATCGGTTGTCGTCTGTCGTCGTGCGTCGTCCGTCGTGAGTTAATAATTGAACATTTTTAACTTCTTCTTGATAACTACCACTTCAATTCTTTTCAAATATGGTATGAAGCATCTTTGGGACAAGGGGGACATAAATTGGGCGGGGCAAAATCTGCCCAAAATTGACCAATTTTCAAAAAATATTCTTCTCAAGAACCGCACATGTGTAAGAAAAACTAAATGCATGGTGATGGAGAGCCGGAAGGCCTCTACCAAAATTGTAAATTTCATGATCCCCGGGTTAGGGGTTCTGACCTCAGGGCGGGGCCAAACTTGGTATATAGTGTTTATGTGTAAAACACTTAAATAACATCTTTAGTGCTGTTGATACTATATTGAAACTAAATAAATATTTAGAAAGAGCAGGTAGTCCGATCTTTACGAAAATTGTAAATTTGATGATCACAGGGGTAAGGGTTTTGGAATCAAGGTTGTGCCAAAATGTTCAGTTATTAAATGTGTGAACAATAGACATTTTTAACTTCTTCTTGCTAACTATCATTCCAATTCTTATCATATTTGGTATGAAGCATCTTTGGAACAAGGGGGACATAAATTGTAAATTCCAGGATTCCTGCACCCCTGGAGCCTTAGGGTGGGACAAAAACTGCCCAAAATTGACAAATTTTCAAAAATCTTCTTCTCCGGAACCGCACATATGTAAGAAAAACTAAATGCATGGTGATGGAGAGCCGGAAGGCCTCTACCAAAATTGTAAATTTCATGATTCCCGGGGTAAGGGTTCTGACCCCAGGGCGGGGCCAACTTTGGTATATAGTGTTTATGTGTAAAACACTTATATAACATCTTCTTTAGTGCTATTAATATTATATTGAAACTAAATGAATAAAGCAGGTAGTCTTTTACCAAAATTGTAAATTTTATGATCCCCATAGCAAGGGTTCTGACCCCAGGGTAGGGCCAAACTTAGTATATAGTATTTATGTGTAAGTTTGCTGATACTGTATAAAATCTAAATGCATACTTAGGAATAGCAGAAAAGGATGTACAAAAAATGGTAAATTTCAATCAAAACCCAGGGTTATGACTTTAGGATGAGTCCAAATTTGTTTTAACGTTAATACACCTATTATTTAAAGCCTTTCATCAGTGTATGCACTTTTGAAGGCAGTGAAGTTTTAAGAACATATCTTGGTTTATACTGTTGCTGAACATTAGAATTTAGCTTAGATATTCAGAACAGGAATTTTTTTTCTAGATTTCATAGCCTATGGAAGTAGTGATACTTTTTCACTAGTATTCAGGTGACCAATAAGGCCTTCATTGATGTTTTCCGCCATACTCAACAATTTTTCAGTTATCTGGTGGCGCCAAGTTTTTATTGGTGGAAGAGAGAACCCAGATACAATATACCTTGGAAGAGACCACCGACCTTTCCGAAAGTAAAATGGGAAACTTTCTCACTTACCGGCGCGAGCGGGATTCCAACCTGCGCCGACCAGAGGTGAGAGGCCGTGTGATTTTGAGCGCGATGCTCTAACCAGATATCTTATAAAAATCATTTTTGAGATATCTTATAAAGATATAAGATATCTAAAAAAAAAATCAGAAATACTTTATAAAACATATAAGATATCTAATATATTTTATCAGATATCTTATAAAATATATGAGGTATCTGATAAACTTTCTTTTATAAACATATACCTTATAAAAGTTATAAAATATCTCTATGAGATATCTTAAATCAAAAAGTTTAACGTTAATAATGCATCTTATAAAGTTTATGAGATATTTTATATACTATATAAGATATCTCATATATTAAATGAGATATCTTATAAAGAAAAAACATATTAAGATATTTTATATCTGTAAAACCGGCATGCATGCCATAAGGATGGTATGTAAGAGAATTGTGTTGTGACTCGTGTGTTTGCAAAATAAATTTATATCAAATTCCATCCAGAAATGCCCAGGATTTTTGTTTGTTGGCTTTGTATATCGTACTTGACTTGTGTCACAAATGTGTGCATGTATATGTACAAATATACGTGCGTGTGTAATGCAAAACAAACTTTATTACACATGAATGCACACACATAGCACACACATATATATACACACACATGCACGTATACTCACATACATGCACACATACACGCGCACACACACTCACATCGTCACTCAAATACACAGACACGCACGAACGAACACACACACATGAACGCACACCATTTTAGCAAAACAAAAGCAAAGTTGGGGTTTGGGATAGGGGGCTTGGGTGGCGACCATTCGTGCTCGGATATGGCCTAAAATTGACGACCATTCGTGTCCGCCCTCACGGCACATTCGATCGCCGGGTGACGAAACGTGCGACATGTTTGGTCGCTGGCGACGAAACGTGCGGCACGAATGGTCGTCGGCGACCAAACGTGCCGCACGTATCGTCGCCGGGCGACCGAACGTGCCAAGGCGACCAAGCGTGCCGTAACAGTGCCTAGGACGAGTAAGTATCCCCTGTTGACCGGTAACACCCGCCGTGAGCCCTATATCCTGATCAGGTAAACGGAGTTATCCGTAGTCAAAATCAGTGCGATAAGAAAGGCCTACCAATCGGTATGAAACACGTCAGACAGCATTTGACCCAATGATAGGTTGTATTGGCAAACTACATGTAGATCGTTATAACGACCATAGAATTTGCAAAATTCCTACTTTAAACGAGACTATTGAAACCCTTGCACCATCAACTTGTTTGTCAGTAGCCTGCCTCAATTTAAAACTGACCATACGCAGAACAAGCTCTTGCGTATCGAATCAGTTGAGATACATGTATATACCCCCCCCATGCAGGTGATAATGAAATATTGCTACATAAATATGGGACGTTCACGATGGAGAAGCTGAAATCCCCCCGTTTGTCTTAAAGTTGAGTTGTTACTTTGCCGTAAATATCTATTTCCAATAAAATATCTAAGTATGAAATAGAAGGTGGTGTCTTTTATTTCGAGTTCACAGGGATATATCGAATCTACACATGAATGAAAATGATAATTGTTAACAAAGAATACGTCGTCGATGTACCTATCTAAATGTTGAATGAAAGGCCACAGGAAGAGATTTTTTCTTCTCATGTAGAAGTTTTAAAAAAATAAATTCTGCTTAATAAGATTATAAAAAAGGCCAGTTAACAAAGGAACACAATTCGTGCCCATGGGAATTCCAACAGACTGTTGGAAGACCTGGTCACCAAAGACCACGAAGATAGTGTCAATGAGGAACTCAACATATTTTGTATTTCAACTTCAGAGTAATTGTGCGTATAATTTCGTTATATTTACCTTTCTCTCACGTTATTTCCTAATGGACAATTAAGATTTCCTACATTGTATACGTTGTCGTTGTACCCATAAGAAAATCCAGTGCCCCGAGTCTTGACCCAGTTATTGTTTACGAAAAGGGGTACTTAAAGTTGGGTTGTTGGTACATGTTTGATTATAAATTTCTAGAATTATGACTCATGTATAAACTTGCTCAAGTCTGTGTGTTTAATTATCAGTGCTCTCTTTAATACTTTTTAATTATACCAAACATAGATCTATGTTTGTTGACATTTACGGATGATAGAGAGCAGATATTTAGATTTCTGAAACACAGTAAAATTTGGACAAAATGATAGGTAAAAACAACAACAACATAGAAACTTGAGCAAGTTTAACTCATAGACAATATGGAATAATCTGGGTAAGTGAAATGTTTAAAAAGGTTGGTTACCAGCATTATTGATATGAAACCTGTGTCCCGATATTCATTTATTTAGCGACCCCTTATTTAGTGTCCCTGACATAAATAAATCACAATGGTAATCAATTGAGTAGACAACGGTAGAAGATTTACAGGTCAAATTTTCTAACGTTTTGGTACAGAAACTATAAAATGTGTCAAATTTTGGAACTAAAATATGGAAAGTCGGATTTGTTTTAACTTTATCACCTACCTGTGAACTTTGAATATGTAATATGTTCAAAGAAAAAATTAATATGAGAAATAGTGATCAATCTCAAAACTTCTATTAGATAATAGAATCAAGACTAAGGCATTCACGGACCTTTGGAAACACCAAAGGTGGGAACAGGTACCTATGAATAAACATTCCCTCTTGACCAGTCACACCCGCCATTAGCCTTGTATCTTAATCAGGTAAACAAAATAATGGCACACTGATTTTGACTACGAATAACTCCGTTTACCTTATCAGGATATAGGGCTCACGGCGAATGTGACCGGTCGACAGGGGATGCTTACTCCTCCTAGGCACCTGATCCCACCTCTTGGTGTGTCCAGGGGTCCGTGTTTGCCCAACTACATGTATCTATTTTGTATTGCTTATAGGAGTTATGAGATGGATCACTGTTCGTTATCTTCAACTTTCATAGTTCAAATCGATGTTTAAAGAACGGCTTAACAATACGCCGGTTTCGAGATACGTCCGAGTTATTTCCCTTTGGAGAACTTTCGTACATAACAAGGCACGAAAAAATTTGCTTGCATGCGGGAGTGGGACAAATTCATCACTGCATAAGTGAATGTGCTCAGTAAGTTTCTCATACGCAGTTTCATCGCCCAAATTCGACTGATACACTAACTAAGTAAATCATTAGTATTCGGGGACTTAATAAAATACATCGATATTATATCACGTTTTTCCGTTGCTCGACGTATTATATCCAGGATATTACTTGCAAATATGAAAAATCCATGATTCTATAAGATTTATTGTATTGTTTAACGTCCGCTTGAGAATTCCCCCCCCCCCCACATATTCTAGAATTTTTCATATCAAAATTATGATAGAATGCAAATATAACAAGATGTACTGTGAGAAATGCTCACTAAGAATACCCCCCACTTACTCCAATCTCCCAAAGGGTGTTGTTAATAAGTATAAATTACCTCTTTCCTGAGTGTAAAAATATGGTATGCATTTGTAGAAGAAAATGGAAGATATAGTTCGAACACAAATCCATGGCATAAACCTATAATTTTGACCTTGAGATCAAAGGTCAAGGTCATAAAGAGGTCATAAATGTACATGACACATAGTCTCATGGTGATACACCCATGTTTTATGGTATGACTATGTCAAAACCCTATAATCAATTTTGACATTGAGGTCAAAGTTCAAGGTCATATAGAGGTCATGAAGGTACTCGACACATCGTCTCATGGTGATACACTCATGTGTCAAATATGATATGCCTATGTCAAAGAACAAAGAAGTCATGACCCTGACACGAATCCATTGTAAAAACCTTTAATTTTGACCTTGAGGTCAAGGTCATATAGAGGTCATGAAGGTACATGACACATCGTCTCATGGTGATACACTCATGTGTTAAATATGGTATGCCTATGTCAAAGAACAAAGAAGTTATGGCCCGGACACGAATCCATTGTAAAAAAACCTTTAATTTTGACCTTGAGGTCAAGGGTCAAGGTCATATAGAGGTTATGAAGGTACTTGACACATCGTCTTATGGTGATCTACCTGTGTGCCAAATATGGTATGCCTAAGTCAAAGAACAAAGAAGGTATGGCCCGGACACGAATCTGCACAGACAGACAGACGGGCGGACAGACAGACAGAGTGATTCCTATATACCCCCGCCCAGAACTTCGTTCGGGGGGTATAAATATGTTTAGTAGCAAGTTTATATGATAATGTGTGAAAATGTGCGGCATTGTTGTATGACATCCCTGTGTCACAATTTTACGCGATAGTAGTATAGTTACCGACAGGGTTCGAGGACGACACTGTGTTGTTTGACCCGAGAACGGATCTGTTGGCTGAAGCTGTAGGCTGAGGGCAACATATCAATTCGAGGGTCAAACAAAATAGCTGTTGTCCGAGGACTCACTCAATTTTACATGTTGTTTTTACTAGATGCACATGATTTGTCGACTTCGAACTTTTAACAACACAGTGTAATTGCATATGTTTATCAACGTATCCACTAGTTTAAAACATATCAATATCCGAATCGATAATCAATAATTACATTTTCTGTGTTTCTGCTTAGTTTTTCATCTAATAAATTCTGTATTTCATCATCAGTTGAATGACTGAACCTCGCCATCAGCAGACCAAGAATCACGTGACCTGCGTAGCCAATGGAAATACAATGTAGAACTGATTATTGCCCGGTCAACATTGCGTGAACTGTTGACTGGACAATAGACCACGGGTGTGAGAATTGATTTAACAGTTAAAATGTTAGTTCTAAATCGTATTAGTTTGATAGAGGAAAAATGAAGGTGTATGACAATGTTGTATGTCAATTTTGCCTAATAATGTAGTATGGAAATGTTGTATGACAATATTCTGTAGCATAGCTACAAGCATGTAGTAATATTGTATGACAATATTCTGTAGCATAGCTACAAGCATGTAGTAATGTTGTATGGCACGTTTGTATGTCAATTTCTTTGGCAATGTCATGTGACAATGTTATATGTCAATTCTGTCTGGTACTGTTGTCTGGCACTGTTGTCTGGTACATGTATTGTTGTCTGGTACTGCTGTCTGGTACATGTACTGTTATCTGGCACTGTTGTCTGGTACATGTACTGTTGTCTGGCACTGAGTGACAATGTCGTAAAGGTTCAGCCTGGAGATTGGTTTTGTTCACAATGTTTTCTTTACAATGATGATAAATACAAAATGCAAGAGAAAACAGTATTTATTAAATTTCAGGATCATTTAGATACATATAATAAATCCAAAACACAGTGTTGAAAATGACGAATGCAATTGGAAAGGCAAATCGCGCCACCTTGTCTGTAGAGCGAGCTCTTTTTAGATAGTCCATTTCTCTAGCACCAATCGTCTTTCGAACATCAATACATCTTGCCGCTGAAGGTCCTTTAGCATTCATAAGAGGATTTGATGCTTGTATCTGCAATGTTATAACAGGCAATATGCAAAATCAAATGTCTCAAAAATAAAACTTTCTTTTTTCTTTTGTTGTTGTTGTTGGTTTTTTTTTTTGTTTTTTACTTTGAAATCAAATCCTGCAAGAAGATGAGAAATTACCTAAACGACTATCTTTTCTCTAAACACTATGTACGTGAATTTTACCATGTGAGATAGCATTGAAACGTCAATCTTCCTATAATTACTACTCGTGTTAGATAGGGTCCTGTTATGCTAAAATGGATAGATAGATTCGTAACAAAGATAGCCATATCGTCATCCGTTATGACCTCATCAGTTTCGACCCGTTATATTTCAAATCTTTTTCGACGTTCTGAAACCAATTTAATCATTTTCCCCCCAATCTGAATCAATGGGGAAGAGAGTATTTTAAAAAATAAACTATTTTACCGTTCCGTGTAAATAACTCCTGGGAGTAATCTTTTTTACAATGTTCTTTATTTTCTATGATTAACGACCTATAAGAATTCCACTGTTGTATTACATCCGAAAAATTCGTAATCAAAAATCAATGCTTTACGAGGAGATGAGAAAAAGTATAACCTAATGAATTAAGAGATAATGAAAATCACATCCATGATGATGTATATTTCGGTCAGGGTTCATATCAAAGTGAAAGGGTGACGAATGACCATAAATATAAAGTCGTACTTACAACATTACCCTATTTATAAATGCATTTACATTTTGAAATATTTACATTTCTAACGTTTTTGCCGGTAACATCTTTAGAAATTTTAATGACATTCATTTCCTCATGAATGTGCTGCAGTTGTGACCAATGCACGTATGAATCTTGATAAACACAGTGCGTCTGTTTTAATGGCTGGGGATTCTGATAAAAGTGAAAGTAGAATTTAAAAATAAGTTTCATTTTTGAAAATACATGATGGTATGAGCTGCAACGCTTCACGATGGCATACATTTCATGAGCGTTGCAGATCATAGCCTTTTCTAATTCTTAAATACCAATAAGCTATACAATAAATGAAATATTAAAAGGAAAATCAGATTTACAAGTACTTACTGTTAATAAGGTATCTTTCGATGTTGACTTCTGGTAACGTCGTGTTTGAACATTGATGTATGCATATTCTAATAAGGCAGCGAACACAAACAACAGGCATGATGAATTCCAAACGTCTATCGCCTTAATGTAAGACACACGTGGTAAAGACACTTTAATTCCGGAGCTCTGTGTTGTGATGGTGAGAACTGTCAAGACGCCCAAGGAAATTCGGGCCGGAATTGCGTCCACGTGTATCCAGAAGGACACCCACGACAAGATGACAATAAGAATACTTGGAATGAAGACTTGTGCCATGTAGTATCCGATATTTCGTTGTAGATGGAGTGTTGTTGCCAGACAGGTAAATGTTTTATCTGATGTTAAAAAAATCGACGTATTAAAGTTTGATTTGATAATTCATGACCAGTTGCACCTGCACAGTGAAGAAAAAACACGACTTGAAGTAAGATGAATTTCATTTATAATCCATATTTAATTACTGTAGCATAGGGATTTTAAAACTATTGTCACATTGTGACGGGTTTAGCTGGCTTTGATTTTTTGTCTATAAAATTCATAATTCGAAATTGTAACCAATACGCAAGTTTTGAAATGTATCCGAGTTATTTCCCTTTCGAAAACTCTCGTACTTAGTACATGTAAGTCGCGAAACAATTTGTTTGCACGCAAGGTGGGACAAATGCCCATCACTGCACAAGTGAATGTATACATAGGAGGTATCTCATGCGCAGTTTCATCACAAAACTAATTAGTACTCGGGAAGTAAATAAACAAACGAAATTCTTATCATAGCTCGTTCTTTCGTTGATATAACTTGCAAATATGACATTGCTTTTATGTTTTCATTTTAGAATTTAACATTTCTTTCGACAGCATTTTGTATTTGTTACATTTACATCTTTAAACGTTTGATATTTTTATCATCTTTCTCACTGACTCAGGTGCATTCAGAGTAGCACTTATTGCCCTATATTGTTAAAGAATATTTTACTCAATTTATAGTTATATCGAATATTTCTTTTATTTACCGCTAAAGAAGTTTTCAAACTTTTGTGTAAGGATAATTTTTTCAAAATCCTTTTTTTTAAAAAGTACATATGTACTGTAAGCAGTGACGGTATTGCAACTAACCGCTGATTAAAGTGATTTTCCCCCATTAACATGCTTTTTCAACATTTCTTTCCGTGAAACTGACCAGTGACTTACCAGTGCCGTATTTGAACTTTTTAGTACAGACTTCTATAGTAGGGTCACTTTTGAAGAAGAACTGCGGCATTTCAACCTCGTCTACCAAGACAGCGTGTACTGGTTTCCAGTTGAAGAGAACGTTTTCCACCGTGTAGCCATCTACAACACAGAGTACCTACTGTAAGTATCAAGTAAAGGAAGGCTGGTGAGTCTGTCGGGATTTTACAGTTCGTCGCGGTGGTTCAGTCTGTAAATCGTATATTCCAGGGCGTGATTAGAGTCCCGTTTATTGAGTCCATGCGAAGCACGGATAACTAACTCCGTTTACCTGATCAAAACATAGGGCTCACGGCAGGTGTGACCGGTCGACAGGGAATGTTTACTCCTCCTAGGCACCTGGACCCATATTTACTAAAGTTCGTAGACGTAGACGTAAACGTAGGATTTACGTCTGACTTAAGATTAGAGTTACGTACTCGTGAAATGGTATTTACAAAACCGTTCGTAGCCGCAAACGTAACTTACGATGTACGATTGCACTTACGCGTGCGCAATGGCTATTTTCACTTCGAAGCGTAAAAAGTGTGAATTTGCTCATTTACTTTGACTTCCCTGCGCTACCGCCGCATTATGACGGAAAAGAACACAGAACTTTGTGAGAAAGCAACGAATTTCAACGTATACGTATGCCTGCCAACGGCATGTCGATCAACTGTACCGTTATTCAGTGTTGTTTACAAATCCAAATGGAAGGTTCATCAAATTTAACGCATTTGACTTGTGCATGGATCTGCGATGCTGTAGGTGTTCAAAAAGAAGTCGGCATGGACTGACAAGTAAGTTAAGTTGTTTGTGTAGTAATAACCTTAAATGTTTTACCACTGACTACTCGTCACTAGGCCCCTAAATAATGTTAAATTGACTTCAAGGGGATTCAGTACATGACACACATGGTAAAATCACAGTCCCTTATTCATTTTGTTCTCAACCTATGTAGCTGCTATAATGCCTGGATCTTAATTTCTAAATAGTGAGCACATATACATATGTGTTAGTTATTTACAATTTGATATGTGCCCACTATTAACACATTAAGACACAAGCTCATTTGTGTACATGGTAACTTCAAACTTTTGACAATACCACAATTGAAATTCAAAATAAATTATTTATCCCATTTTTTTTAATTTCATGACTGGGACAACATCAAAGCAGTATCATAGCTACCTGTACACAAGTACACACATGCTTTCACATCATTTCGCAAAAAGAAAAACAAGAATATTGGTGAAAAATGAATCTAAAATATACATTATATATACAGGCACTAATTCTAAAATGTGTGATTTGTACGTGCCCCTCTATTGCATGGTTATAAAATATGAAAATTATTATTGCTTTAACAATATATACTCTGGGCGAACAGGTAGATAGGGTGAATGGACTCGGTACCAGATGATAACAGTTACAGTCTCTTTTAGCATCATTTTAATTATTGCTTGTGCACATCCATGTGCAAAACTTTCAGAAAATATTGTGAAACAAAATCGCATTCAAATACAGTTGTACAACTGTGTGAAGTCAGTGTTAATTTATTTAATGTAGAATAACATTGACTATATATTAATTGGAGATATTAGGTGTGATATACATGTAACATGCACTAGATATCCAAGTTAGCTGACCTCTGTTATTTTTCAAAGGGACATAAAGGTGGTCAAGAAATAAATTGCCAACAGACAGCAGCATTCCTTGATTTAGATGCATTTCTCTTCATGTCCTCTCCTGAAAGATTTTCCATGATGCCTCAGGGTTAGGATTGGGATGCAAGATGTACAGTACATATATATGATGTAAGTATATCCACTGTTTGTACACATTTAATCATTTCTGTACTTACAAAGTTTTAAAAAATCCAAAACAAATTATGGTACATGATGTAATGATTTTTGTAATGCATTGATGATTAAATCCTTAGGCAAAGATTTAAGAACATAAATTTATGAGTTTTTATGATCAAAGTTTGTCCATTTTGCAAGTTTCGTACCTGTCTGTCTAAGCATATCTTCACCTTTTTGGCAAATAGAAATTTAACCAATCTAAGGACATACACTATGTTTCTTTGAAATTATTTTTTATCTCCTCGATATAAAAAATTCTTGCATGATTTCCAAAATAATAGCTGTAATTTTGTCACCAAAATTTTAAATCAACACTCAATAAAAATTGCTCTATATTATATATTTCTGATCAGTAATAACACATGTATTCAGTTATTTGAAACACCTTTTAATCTCAAAGCAAGCAAATGAATATATGTAATTTTGGAGATTAAATAATTATTATTTTGCAAGCCAATAATTCTTCTTTATATATTTCTTTACACTAAAAGCGGTTATCAAATGTACTTTTATTAGGTCACCTGAGTTTACTCAGTAACCTATTGCAATTAGTTTTCATTTGTCGTGCGTTAACAATTGAACATTTTTAACTTCTTAATAACTACCAGTCCAATTCTTTTCAAATTTGGTATGAAGCATCATTGGGACAAGGGGGACCAATTTTCAAAAATCTTCTTATCAAGAAACACACATATATAAGAAAAACTAAATGCATAGTGATGTAGAGCAGGCAGGCCTCTACCAAATTGTAAATTTCATGATCCCCGAGGTAGGGGTTTTGACCCCAGGGCAGGGCAAATCTTGTTATATAGTGTTTATGTGTATAAAACACTTAAATTACATCTTCTTTAATGCTATTGATACTAAATTGAAACTAAATGGATAGAGCAGGTAGTCTTTTACCAAAATTGTAAATTTGATTTCCCCCAGAGTAAGGGTTTTGACCCCAGGGTGGGACCAAACTTAGTATATAGTATTTATGTGTAAGTTTGCTGATACTGTATAAAATATAAATGCAGAAAAGGATGTACAAAAAATGGTGAATTTCACAACGCAGGGTTATGACTTTAAGATGAGTCCAAATTAGTCATATCTTTTGATGTTTTCATGTGAATACACCTATTTAAAGCCTTTCATCAGTGTATGCACTTTGAGGGATGTGAAGTTTTAAGAACACATCTTGTTTTATACTGTTGCTGAACATTAGAATATAATTAGCTTAGATATTTAGAACAGGAAATTTTTTCTAGATTTCATAGTCCATGGAAGTAATGATACTTTTCCACTAGTATTCAGGTGACCGATAAGGCCTGTGGGCCTCTTGTTAGGTTCCTGTTGTTTGTTTTTTTTATTTTACTAAAGAAATATTTTTATTAGTCAGTAATACATATTCCTTTGCCATTGTGAGATTTTGAGAGATAAAAATGGTTGCCATCACTTTCACAGCAAATATGCCCCTTTAAATTTATGATTTTGTACTACCATGTATTATATGTCAGCCTGAGTAGCTTAGTGCAAAGGTACCAGGTTCAATACTCAATTTTGCTAAAGATTTTTCTCACCTTCTTTGCTACAGTAAAATCCCATTCATATACCTTACTGCAGTACATATCAGCTGATTTTACATTTTTACTTGCCACAACCAGGAACTATCAAAATATGTTAACTCTAGACTAATTAAACCTGAGAATTTTGTAGAAAGAAAATAGAATGCAAGTGAATTGTACCTGAAATATCACAAAAAATTATCTTTTATTTATAAACGTGAATGACCTTAACTGAAACTTACCATTCTTGGTTAAAAAGTATTTTTTTTTCTGGTTTGGAAAGAAGCCAATTTCATTACAAGGGGAATGGTTAATGAAAAAATACTAAAGTTGACCTTGGGGTCATTTGAAATCTTTTTCTTAATATGGGCTCTTGGGTTATAAATCATTAAAATTAGAAATTGTAGGTGATACTTAATGATATCTTCCCAGATATGGTGTACGGTAGATAAATATAATGTAAATAAAATCAGTATTATCACAATTTTACAATTTATTTAACTAACAATTATGTTGCATGTATTTTTCAAGCCTTATGAAATTTGATTGCAGTGTAATGACAGTTGTTTATTTAAATCAATGTAATACTATTATTGTTCTAGGTCTATGGGTACATTGCTGTAATGGCCTGAAAAATCTTTTGCGAAACCGAGAAATGTTCATCTTCCATTGCCTTGATTGTGTAAAAGGACGAGCAGAGGAATGATTCAAAAATATATGGCAGGATTGAGAATCTAACCCATGACCCGTAGTCTGGTACTCTACCCACTGATCAATCCATGCTGATGGTCCATCTGCTACATTTATGTCATCTTATATATTTATTTATTCATTTATATCATATGGACATTTAAAAATTGACAGTAAAATAAAAAAAAGTTTGATATTCAGCAAAATAGAATTTGTTACAATACATGTTTAAGAAATTAAGTACATGTATATGCATTGTTATGCATACAATTATGTACATGTAATTATATTTGTTAATAGATAACTTTTTAGATGAATTTTCATGTTGTTATTGATATTGACATGTACATGTATTACTTCCATTTCTAGAATGATTTTAACATCTTGATATTAAAAAGATGACATAATAAATAAATCTTAAATATTTGTCAACAAAGTTGTCTGGTGGGTTAAAATTTGTAAAGAGGAGCATTAGTACATATGTCGGTTTAATGTGAGAAGCCTTCAGAATGAACTTTTATCAGTGAGATTTTTGTAAATTGGAGGGGGGGGGGGGTGGACTTCAACAAAATAATATGTATGTTGAAGGCATCATCCTTGGAGTTTGGTAATATACACTGCAAAGACTTTTACCTAGCTGATCACATATAAAGGTCAATTACATACAAATCATGAATGGTAGAAAGATTCATATATATGCATTATCAATGAAGGTTTGACTCCTGTAGGATTATAATTAAAGGAAATGACACTCTGAAAGATTGAAAGTCTACACATGACTACACTAGTAGGCATCACAATTGCTCTCTGAAACAAATTACACAAAATTGTATTCTTGGAATGAAATGCATATCTTTTTTTTTAAAGAAATATTTATTTAGAGGCTCATTTCCCTGTTGTGTAAGTTACAATGTAACAAATAGTTATTTGGACTACCAATATTTGCTTATAACCACAAAGAAAAGATCACATATCTATAAGTAGAAATAGTTTTCTATAGCTGTCAATCACCATGTATTCTTGTACACACAATGACTCTCTTCTTTTCAAATCTAAAACATTGCATGTTTGATTTCATATATATACATTAATTCTACCATGTTTGGAAAATTAAAAAAAAATGTATTTCCCTGAAAGATGCTAGACCTACCCTATATAATAAGATAAATGGCAAATATTCTTTTTTTTTTTTAAATAACCTACATGACTAAAATAAAAAGCTTCCCAATTATTTCAAAAGGCAAGGTTAGATCCACCCAGTCTGATTAAAATCAAATTTCGCACTTTGCTCGATATACGGACAGCGACTGTCCGTATATCGAGCGAAGTGAGAGGTTTGATTTTAAATCAGACTGAGATCCGCCACGAGGTAAATTAGATCGGGCTCAAAATTTAGAGAATTGTCACACAATTGCAGATGATCTCAAAGAAAACGATAATCTGAATAAATACAATTAATTTGTGTATTACTAACCAGCTTATATGCATCTAGAGGGTTTGTAAGGTCTTTACGCAAGAAATTATCGATAAAAATGACAAGTCGCCATTTGCTTTGTTTATTCTTAAAGTTACGATCAGCTTACGTGTACTAGTATAGCACACATAGAGTTACGCTTATTTCTGACGTAAATCTACGTCTACGACTGTTAGTGAATACCGTCCCACACGTAAACGTACACTACGTCTAGATTTACGCTACGTTTACGTCTACGAACTTTAGTAAATATGGGCCCAGATCCCGCCTCCGATGTGTCCAGGGGTCCGTGTTTGCCCAACTATCTATTTTGTATTGCTTATAGGAGTTATGAGATTGATCACTATTCGTTATCTTCACCTTTTACAGTAGATGTATTAATACGTACGTACATGTATACGGACCATGTTGCACGACGTTCGTGTGTGTACGTGGAGTTGCACTTTTGTCATCTTCGTTACCCAAGTGTTTACGATCCGCTCCGCTTTTCTACAACTTAGAGAAGCGGAGCGGATCGTAAACCCTTGGCTAGCTAAGGTGCATTTTTGTAGGCGAGATGCATTTCTTAGAAAACTCCCGAGGATAAGTGGACCTCTTTTTGTCAAACGTTCAGCAATGAAGGTGAGAACCATCGTGCTTCTTGTTTTACTGTAGGCGCGGGAAGGGAAGAACATACTCAGCAAGTTTCTAGCATCGATCTAAAGAAATATGTTCACTAATACATTGTACTCTAATTTGTCCCTAATTTTAAATGAACTGAATATACGTTCAATGGTTCTTGAGAAGTAGACAATGTGAAAACTTTACAGTGCAACAGACAACAGACAAACTTAGATCAGAAAAAATTCCACTTACTTGAGCATTTAGATCTGTTAAAGTAAAAGTAAAATCCAGATAATGAAATTACTATAAAATGGCGCCTCAAATAATTAAGTATATAACCATTTTAGTATACAAGGCCAGAAAATGCTACTATTCTAATTTATTTAACTTCAGAAAGTATGAGTCATTTGTTAATTACCATCAAATTCAGTTAGATAGTCAGATATACATATATGGATGTTTGTTTTTTGAAATTACAAATAATAATACATAAGTTGCATTCTTTCTATTTAAAACACTGCTTTACAAATTGGCAGGTTTGACAAGTTTCAAAAGGAGTATATTGTTATATCCGGAATGAATTTTTGTGTCTATTTTGGGTTCAAGCTTTTATTGTAGAAAGGGTGTATTAATAACAGAGTGTTAAATATTTTTTAATTTGTCCGATCTATTTTTTTTTTTTATTTCAATGACGCATTTTATGGCTTGTATTGTAAATATCCTATTGATACAATAGCACAAAACTGGTGCACTGTGCAAAATTGTAATAAAATTTTTCAGCAATGTATAGTAAATATGAGCAAAATATAGGCGATTTGATAAAATGATCAACTTTTAAATACAAAGCGGTGAATTTTTTTTTACAAAAATATTTTCACATTTACAATATTTAAATCTGCATTGACGAAATCTTAAACAAAAAATTACATGTGTACGCTGATGTAGTTAATTTAGACAACATTTTTTTTTGTTGCAATTCGTCAATGTCCAATTTTTTTGTGTTAATGCAGAAGCTAGTATACCCAACGTTCTCTCAAAACGGGCATTGTTCTATGTTTTTCTTGGTTGTCTTCATAACCTACCAATGTCTGTATTGTTTCATTTTATAGTCGGACAATGCCTGTAGTAATTTAAAAGTAGTTCTCAACGCAAATTGGGAATTGTTGATTATCAATGTGGTCGGCTTAAAACAGAACAAATTGGCGACAAGGATGAAAATCTAAGGTTGCTGATTTGGTAGAAATATATCGGTCTTGTGAAGTACATGTATAGTGATCTTGATTACATGGATTATAATCCAATCTTGGACATCCCTGGACAAAGGCCATACATTTCTCGGATTGATCATGACAATCGGATCATCACTCAGCCTTTACCATTTAGTCGAGAGAAAAAAACTTTGGAGGTAATAAGTCACCCTTTTGGATATAACATTATTGGGGACTCGACATAACGGCCGATTTCGACAACGCTATAAATAGGTTTATTCTTCTTTGTGAATTCCGCTTGACAACGGACAAACAACGAACACCTGTTTATAAACTTGAGTTACTGTAATTTAGTATTTATAACTACAGTTGTGAATAAATTGTTAAATCTTTAACTTTTTGCTGGACTTGGGTTATTCTGACATATAATAATAGGGTAATAGAAAGTATGTAGAATAGAAAACAGAGCCGATGAAAGCTGACATTGGATTTACAACAGAGAGAAAAAAATCATTAGAGACAATCTGGAATGACGTGAACGTATCTGAAATATGTACATGCAGTGGGATTGAAGATAAAAGAAATGTACGACATATTTTTCTAAATAATGGTACATGCATTTTTATTTACGCAAAAATGTAAATGGAAAATAGCTATTTTTATTATCATTTTCAATCATTGTCACATGTTAGGTTAAGTAGACATGCCGATCCCTTCACGAAGAAAAACAAGTTCAGCATGTTGACTGTAAATACTTAAAGGATTTCTAAGCGAAACTTTTGGAACGAGGCCTGTGCAGTAGCAGCCATTAGCGATGAGTGAATGTATTCTTTGCATCACTAGGTATGAGGGAATAGGGAGTTGAAAACACTAGTGACAAATCACTGAACAGTGTATCATTAAATTCTGCAGTTAACACGCTATGTTATTTACTTTAAACATACGCAATACTAGAAACAAGTAATAAATTAGAACTGATAGATTTATAAGATTAAAATGTTCTAAAGAGGCCAAGAAAGGGGTTTTTGGTAGATGATTAAAGACAAAATAGTTGTATTTTGATATTTATAAAATTGATTTGGATTGCATTTTAAATTTCCATCTTTCTTTGTCAAGGGCCATACTTTGTCTTCTACTCAATGAACAGTAGCTTTAAATATACATGTATGTGTTCCATGTCTTTTTCTAGCTGGCAAATTTAAACAGTTTTCGAAGGTCGCCAGTTTTTTGTTACCATATAAATTGACATCATGTGTGAATTGAATCAGCTTTTTCTTATATAAAGCGTTTTATTCCGTGTAAACTGATGTACTTACATCAAACAAACCACTTTAAGATATTCATACTTTATAAAAAGACGAACGTAAATGACAGTCAATAATGTTTTATTTCTGTCGCATTTGTCCTGCGTGATCTGTAATACGCCGGGGCATTTTGCATTTTATCCATCAAAATCGTTATATTCCGGGGCTAACATCCTATGTTGTTTTCTCTCGAATTGTCGGAAGAGGCCCATCGACGTTCCGAATGAAATCCATTTTGTATATTGTTTAACGTTCCTCTCGAGAATTTTTCACTCATATAGAGACGTCACCATTGCCGGTGAAGGGCTGTATAAAGGCCTATGCTAGGCGCTTACGGCCTTTGAGCTGGGAGGAATCTTTATTTTGCCACACCTGCTGTGACACGGGACTTTGGTGGTCTCATCAGAAGGACCGCCCCATTTAACCCGGATCCCCACGGGAACTGTAGTGGAAACATATCTATACACCCCATTAAGTTAACATTACCATGTTCAAGAACCTTTACTGAGCTTCCAGGACCAGTCTCATACTCACATGTTTCTATGTAAATCGGACAATTTTGTTCGTCCATCGGATAATTGTACAGGTACATTTCACAGGTTAACGTAAGAGAC
The DNA here is from genome assembly GCF_947568905.1 of Ostrea edulis. Classification (NCBI taxonomy): domain Eukaryota; kingdom Metazoa; phylum Mollusca; class Bivalvia; order Ostreida; family Ostreidae; genus Ostrea; species Ostrea edulis. Next base: position 6,077,302 of record NC_079165.1, read on the forward strand.
AATCTGAAAACAGAATCATGGGCAATATATTAGAAAATAGCTAGAGTTTAATCTGTAGTGAAATGAGTTTGTTACATACATCATATACTGAGTATACACGTACAAATCGTCCGTGAATATATCAATATTGATATACAGTTCTACAGGTAAAATGATATTACAGGTAATAAAATCCAACAGGTACTACAATGTTATATATATTCTATATTGTTTAACGTCCCTCTCCAGAATTTTTCACTCATATGGAGACGTCACCATTGCAGGTGAAAGGCTGTAAAATTTAGGCCTGTGCTCGGCGCTTGCGGCCTTTAAGTAGGGAGGGATCTTTATCGTGCCACACCTGCTGTAACACGGGGTCTAACGGTCTCATCCGAAGGACCGCCCCATTTAATCGCCTCCCACGACAAGGAAAGGGTACTGAGGAAAGCAAGGGGTACTGAAGATTTATTCTAAGCTGGATCCTCACGGGAATGTAATAAATGAATAATACAATGCAACTAATAATTCAATCTAACGAATGATGCAATTCAAAAGGAAAGGTGAAGATAACGAACAGTGATCAATCTCATAACTCCTATAAGCATTACAAAATAAAGAGTGGGGCAAACACGGACCCCTGGACACACCAGAGGTGCTTGCTCCTCCTAGGCACCTGATCACATCTCTGGTATATCCAGGGGTCCGTGTTTGCCCAACTATCTATTTTGTATAGCTTATAGGAGTTATAAGATTGATCACTGTTCGTTATCGTCACCTTTTACAGTTCTTTTTAACTGTAGGTACTACTTCTTGATATGTTTTACGAAATTTTAACACCCCAGAACGTGACAGAAAAGTTAATTTGATAACGGAGACCACTGACTGGTAGAAGTAGAAGATCTATAACAGAAATCAGAAAGTGTTTAAAAGAATCTGTTAAAAACTAGTGACCTAGAATCCCTGGTCTCCACAATTGTAAAAATTTCTCTTAGAAGAAAAGATGCAGAGGCGAGAGAAAAAGCGTACAAAGAAAATAAAAAACCCCAGAAAACTTACAACCGATGCATTCAGACTTACAATGTTGAACAACGCGCTTAGAGGAAAACTAATTCAGGTGAGCAAAAATGGATGAGAAATGAAAAAACGAAGTAAACAGCTTAGGCGATCTGGCAAATTTTGCTGAAGTGAAAGAAACTATTATAATGAACAATATAGCCGTAAACACAATGTCAAGATCCACGGTGTTAACGAGACCAAAGGAGAAAACACTCGATATACACGTAGCTAAGAGAATACTGAAATAAAATGGAAATGTAGAAATGTGTGATAAGGATGTAGTCGCAGTACTTAGAATTCCTGGGAATCAGGGAGCACCACGTCCAATCTTACTCAAGCTCATAAGCGTCGAAAAGATGGCTCATGTAATGCAGAATAGAGATAAAGTGAAGAACTCGGAGGGAAAAGTGAGGTGGGGGGATGTGGCGAGAGAAAACAGTGAGCTTAATGACCGACTGAACGCACATCTTTGTATTACCTCTGCCTGGTATTTCAATGGCAATTGTTTATTTGTTTGCTTTTAGTCTCGTCGAGTGTTCCATCGAGAATTTTTCACTCTGAAACGTCACTAGCTGCAGGTGGTGCCGAGCAAAGGAGCAATCACTAACTATATTTACGTCTTAAGTTTGGCGTGGCCATGGCTCGAGTGAGGTTCAAACTCGCGACCTCCCGGTTATGAAACGAACACACTGAAGTAATTTGGTTGGTTGTATATTGTTTAACGTCCCGATTGAGAAATTTTCACTCATATGGAGACGTTACCATTGCCAGTAAAAGAGCTGCCAAACTCATGCTCGGCGCTTATGGCCTTTGAGCAGGGAGAGATCTTCATCGTACCACACCTGCTGTGACATGGGACCTCGGGTTTTGCGGTCTCATCCGAATGACCGCCCCATTTAGTCGCCTCTTACCACAAGCAAGGGGTACTGTGGACCTATTCCAACCCGGATCCCCACGGGAGTGGGCAATATAATGTAACTGGTAATACAATCTAACAAGTACTGCAATTTAACATTTGATACAACAGGTAACAGGAAATACGATGTAACAGGTAATAATATTTATCTGGAAGTACAATGCAATAGGTAATACTATTTATCAGGAAATACGATGTAACAGGAAATACTATTTATCAGGAAGTACAATGCAATAGGTAATACTATTTATCTGGAAGTACAATGCAATAGGTAATACTATTTATCAGGAAATACGATGTAACAGGAAATACTATTTATCAGGAAATACAATGCAATAGGTAATACTATTTATCAGGAAGTACAATGCAATAGGTAATACTATTTATCAGGAAGTACAATGCAATAGGTAATACTATTTATCAGGAAGTACAATGCAATAGGTAATACTATTTATCAGGAAGTATAATGCATGCCCAATAGAAATACATTGTAACAGATAACAGGTAATACGATGAAACGTCTAATTCAATTAAAGTTAATAAGATGACACATGTAAACTCGGTGTAACAAAGAATGGTTTGAAGGAGACCGCTTAATATGAAAGGACTGATGATCCTGAGATGACAGTTCATGTAAGTACTGTGCATTAATTTCTACATACATACATTTTCGTTGATTTGCGGTGATTGCTTACCTGATACTATAGAAAATGGTGCCATTTCTACTGATGTGAAGAAGTCTATTGGGGACTGTGACGTCATGGAAGTATCCCTCTTTCTCGTTAGGAAAATACGTGTCCGGAACCCACACGTGTTCCATCATTCTCTGGTCCAGTTCTAAGTTGCTGAAATTACTCAAGTGCTCGAAATTCAGGCGTGGATCCACCCAGTTCTGCCTTAAGAACACCTCCATAGACAATTCCTATTGAAGTAAAACTCGAGAATTTAAATGATGTTTAACATTAGAGAATATTCATGGACACATTAAGACAGTTAAAAACTACTTCAAAATGAAACCGTTATTATAATGGGATTTAGTTCGTAAATTTGTAAGTATATGAAATTATATCACCATTGCCATCTCGTTAACAGCGTCAATGCTAAGAATGTAAAGTTGAAGAGTGACGTTCGTGGCACGATCTGCAAAATAACAGGCATCTTGTAAATCATCTTCGCTTGCCAATGCTTCCTATCCGCTACGCTCAATGATCTAATTCATTTAGATTTTCGTAATTGGCGCGAAGCACCCCCTATCTTATAATTGAATCATGCTCCTTTTCTTGATATCGGTATTAACCAATGGGAATGCTTGTATTTGAAACAGTTTAATTGAGGCGCCCCGTGTTTACACAAAACACATGCGAAATATTGACAGGCTTTACATCGATGGAAATGATTTGCTTATCGGAACAAGAACGGGAAGTGGTAAAATGGCTAACATATGAAAGTGTTCCTGTTTCGAAAACTAATACCAGATTCATCTATTACACTTGTGATAGCCCATAACTGTTAGCCTTTGAAGATGGTCGTATTAAAAGAAGAAGTCTAAACGTTCAGTAACATTTTCCTTACTGACTAGAAATTGAAGCGTAGTTTACATACTGACAAATCAAATTTTTAGACTCACTTTTATTTACTAACTCCGATCGTGTAAAATTCGTACAGAATAAACAATAGTTTGCAGAATAAGCTATTTATCTAAGTTTATCACTATTTGTTGCAGATATACCACAATTAATGGTGTCTGTATTTAGAAAGGAGTCATAACAGTTGTTTAACTTGTCCATCCAAAATTGGTACTATTGTTTAAGTTTGGTCTGAAGCTGGTGTGCAAATTATTTTACCATCTGTGTTTTTCGTCATCGATTTTTGTCCACAATATACATACTGATCAGTTTTAACTATAATTATACATGTGTCCATCAAGTGATTTTTGATGTGATCAACATTTCCTCTGAAAGTTTGTTTTCAATATTTGAATCAACTGAGATAATCATCACCAATTCCGATTAGATGTTTTCATACAAAAAATGAAAAACCCAGAGCCTAAACGCTCCTGTGCGCAAGAGATCGGACTAAACATGGATAGACTTCCAACTAAATCGACATATAGTTATAATAGGTCTTGATAGCCTCATTGTTATCGAAGCAATATAGAAATCGTGTAAGCTCCAAAAGGTGTCGGTAAATATCGTTTATCTGTCCGGAGTACATGTGTTGCTAACAGAACGTAGAGGCTCCTTTATTTCTATTCTCTTACACGTGGCCGTGTTGTAGATTATTTATGTTTCAGTTCTCTTATATATACACGTGGTCATATGGTTGGTTGGTTGTTTGCTTGCGTTTCGTCTCATTGAGAATTTTACAGGCACCTGCTTGCTGTAAGTGAAGTACAACAAAATAAAATAGACTTATTCTTAGCGCCTAGGACCGAAGCAGTGAGAGGTCTTTAACATGTCAACGCTGTCAGGACACGTACAGACCCTAGATCTTATCCGAAAGACTCGTAATTCTCACATCGAAATGCCGAGCGTTGGTGAAGGAGCAATAACTACCTTTGTTATACCCCTATAAAACAGTTCTTATATGACTCCTTACGAAAACAAAGTCCAGCATTTCGACTGTTCTGGCGACTGTTGGACCGGGAACTGTTAAAAAAAAGACTGTTGACCGATGACGTCATATGGCGCTAATTCGAGTTATCTTTTTCTGTCGCTGTGATAAATATAAATGGCGGATGCACATTTTGCGACAGCAACGGAAGATGAAGTTAAGAACATAAAAAGATATTTGTTCATCTTTTTCTAGAATCAATTGAAAAGAATGAAGTTTTTTTTAAATTTTATTCTTGTTAATGTTGTTAAACGAAAGTCTCGTGATTCTTGATCTGCTGATTTGTTTACGTAATGGCGAGGTTCACTGATTTGACTGATGAGGAAATACATAATTTATTAGATGAAAAGCAGAGCAGAAAAATGAAAAATATTATTATTAATTAGTATATAGGGTAAGTTCTCTTTTAAACTAGTGGATACGGAGTCAAATGTACTCAATCACACTGTCCCGTTCAAAGTCAACAAACCATTTGCATCTAGTAAAAACATCCAAACTATGAAGGTGTATATCAAAACTATGCTATATACAACATTGATTTAATCGTTTCCTATATGGGTATAATAAAACAGTTGTTGACCGGGGTCTCGCGCAACGTACACGTTTCGAATAAATCTATCGGAGATGAAAATAGGGATAGCGAATCGAAACCCTTGGCTAGTGAGGGTGCTTGTAAATTGAATCTCGATACTGAAGCGACAGTGACGAAATTTGGAATAGAAATTCCTCAACCCAATTACTGTTTGATCCATCTGCCGAATGAAGACATATGAAGGAAAATACTCTCATTCGAAAATGAAAGAAAAGCAATTTAGAAATTGATATTAAATGTACATGTATTAATATAATTATTTAAATGATGCACGAATTATATATACTGATTACAAACATTCGTGTTCGGTGATTTATAAACCAAATCACATTTTGACAGAAAACAGCCCTTTGGTATCGGCATGGTGGAAATTCACCGTGATAATTTATATACAGGTCGTTGGTCAGAAGGTGTTGACGATCTGGATTATACAATTTAGTTTCCATGAAAATATCAATTTAATTACCATTTGAACCGCAAAATTTCAATCAGGCTACTCTGATGTGACTCCTAATTCTGATATAATGATTTCCCTAAACATTCATTAGCTATTAACACCTGGCCAATATTAGCATGTTGGAAAGTGATTTAGCAGTTTGACTAGGTAATTGGATGCGATATTGCCAGAAAAATGGGCAGGAAATGGTTATATGGATTGGTTTGTGGCAGTTCTAGACAGGATAAAATGGAGAAGATACATAATATTCATGAATTATTGAGATTCCCTTTATCTTACAATCCGACACGTCACACGGTAATCACATGGGAATCTTATATAAATGATATCATTTGGACTTCACTTACATTCAAAACGCATGGAAAATTCAACTTTACTCGAAATAACTGTAAATTTATTTACCTTCTTCATAATTTGGTGCAATCTTTTCATCATATGTCGATGAATTGAGTAAGAGGTTCAGTATTTCTCTCCTACAAAACGTTGAAGTACATGTAACAAAAAGTGATTAACATATACATACATTTAATCACATATATATCATGAGATATTGCACAGCAGCGTAATTTTGATTGAAACAGAGTAAGGTGTTAGAGCTCTACCACAGGGTGTTGTTAGTACTCTGTCACATGGCAATACTAGTACTCTGTCACAGGGCAATGTTAGTACTCTGTCACAGGGCAATGTTAGTACTCTGTCACAGGGCAATATTAGTACTCTGTCACAGGGCGATGTTAGTACTCTGTCACAGAGCGTTGTTAGTACTCTTTCACAGGACGATGTTAGTACTCTGTCACAAGGCAATGTTAGTACTCTGTCACAAGGCAATGTTAGTACTCTGTCACAAGGCAATGTTAGTACTCTGTCACAGGGCGATATTAGTACTCTTTTACAGGGTGATGTTAGTACTCTGTCACAAGGCAATGTTAGTACTCTGTCTCAGGGCAATGTTAGTACTCTGTCACAGGGCGATATTAGTAATGTGTCACAAAACAATGGTAGTATTCTGTCACAGGGCAATGTTAGTACTCTGTCACAGGGCGATATTAGTACTCTTTCACAAGGTGATCTTAGTATTGTCACAGGGCAATGTTAGTACTCTTTCACAGGGTGATGTTAGTACTCTGTCACAGGACAATGTTAGTACTCTATCACAGGGTGTTGTTAGTACTGTGTCACAGGGCGATGATAGTACTCTATTACAGGGCAATGTTAGTACTCTTTCACAGGGCAATGTTAGTATTCTGTCACAGGAAAATGTTAGTACTTTGTCACAGGGCGTTGTTAGTGCTGTGTCACAGAGCAATGTTAGTACTCTGTCACAGGGCAATATTAGTACTCTGTCACAGGGCAATGTTAGTACTCTGTCACAGGGCGATGTTAGTACTCTGTCACAAGGCAATGTTAGTACTCTGTCACAGGACAATGTTAGTACTCTATCACAGGGTTTTGTTAGTACTGTGTCACAGAACAATGGTAGTACTCTGTCATAGGACAATGTTAGTACTCTGTCACAAGGCAATGTTAGTACTCTGTCACAGGGCGATATTAGTACTCTGTCACAAGGCAATGTTAGTACTGTCTCAGGGCAATGTTAGTACTCTGTCACAGTGCGATATTAGTAGTCTTTCACAGGGTGATGTTAGTACTCTGTCACAAGGCAATGTTAGTACCCTGTCTCAGGGCAATGTTAGTACTCTCTCACAGGGCGATATTAGTACTCTGTCACAGGGCAATGTTAGTACTCTGTCTCAGTGCGCTGTTAGTGCATTGTTACATCATTAACAGTATTGAACAGTGTTTTATTTCTTTTCATGAAATGATTGTATGGAATGAAATGTTTTCTTCTTGGGAAATCTGACTGCTCTGAATTCACTTAATAAATGGATTCACAGATGTATTTTGAAATACAAATGCCCCTATCTTTATTTATGGTATTTTGTTTCTGTCTGCAAGAACGATATTTTGATGAAACCGACGCTACCATAGATCCCCTGGTTAATTCGTTAGAATTATTCACCTTAAGAGGGTGAGCTCCCAAGCCTCTCTCTGTCTGTATTTATGTCGTCCTTCTAAATTATAATCGGTTTTCGTTAAGAGTATATTTCATGGAATAAAGAACTTCATGACCCCCCCATAAATTCCCAATATATCTGTATTAGAAATATAACCATATTTTCTTCTCGATCTACTTATACATGTATCTGGTATATAGAGGATATGCAATATTTTGTTCAATTTCTCGAGTGACGCAGATCAAATAAATAAGGATATAAAAACCACTAAAATGATCATCGACACGAACAACAGTGAATTGTCAAACTTTCGATAAGACCCGTCCCTTCTTCGATAGTTTCCATATGTAGACGTTTATTTTATTATCACCTTTTGTAGTTTAGTTTTAGTGTTTTATTTTGTTTTCAATTTAGTTTTCTTTTTGTGTGTAAATATTCTGTCGTCCTGAGGAACCCGAAAATTTTACAATTCGCTGTTGTTCGTATCATTGGTCATTTTAGTGATATATATATATATATATATATATATATATATATATATATATATATATAACAACAAAATCATTGGATTTTCTGTTTATTACAATTTCCTTAAGCACTTTTACCTGTCCCTGTTTTGACGTTCAAAACAATATTGCGCAGACATTATAATACCTTAAGAAATGTACAAAACATTTAAAAATCAATACATTTGATTAATAAGACAACTTTAATTAAAATCTATTTTAGGCATTTAAATAAAAATAACATTAATAGAATTAATTATATATAACCTAAAATAAAGGTGATCTTATTATATATGTATCGCGGAAGGATGTTGCGGCAAGTAGTCCCAGTTGTTATTTTCACAATGTGAAAATAACAACAATGATAGTGAATGAAATATCAATTTTTATAACTTTCAGTAATTAATATATATATATATATATACACTGTATATATATATATATATATATATAGAGAGAGAGAGAGAGAGAGAGAGAGAGAGAGAGAGAGAGAGAGAGAGAGGTAACTCTGGGAAAAACACAATGCGACAATCTCGCATAAAAATATTTACCCACGGCTCATTACAATGCAGTGTCTCTTGGAGTAATTCTGACAATAATTTGCTGCAGCACACTGATTTTGGCAGCGCCAAAACACATGTGCGTTTTATTAGATTCAGATTATGTAAATGACACTATCTTCCTCTGATATGTTGATGATAGCTTGGTGCATATACTATGGAAATTAATGTGTTTTTGTAAAATCTTAAACATCGCACTATTTACATGCATATCAAACAATGGAAACTACACATGTAGTTACTGTGCATGGTATTTAAGGTATTACACTTTATTATACGCGTGGTTAAACCATTGTAAGATTATTAAAATGTGGTGATTAGAAATCGACTCACCTGGCTAAATCACAAACGCACAAAGAGGAAAAACAGAACCAACTCGCCAGAGTACATAAAGTTCTCATAGTTTTTTGTATGGTCTGCTTGTATTAGCACATCCCGACATTGATTGTAGTTTAGCCCCCGGTGTAAATCCGTGTATCTTCATGTACAACACAGTGTGAATACACTATTGATCTGGATATCTGTTTCTCTATAGGAAAAAAATCACAGACACTCGATCGTCATTCAGAAAGATAATGCATTGCATACCGCCGCCCGGAGTAAGGGTAAGCAGGCCGTTTTTATTCGTTGTCCTGTTATAACGCTTGTCGCGTCCCTACTATTCCTCCCAATTATTGGTACTCTATTTCAACTTAGAGACCCGAGAAGCAAACGTATTTCATCGAAAGAAATCCATATCATTTATCTGATTTCCAATAAAAATGGGTGTCAGCTTCAATTTTTATAATCATGATGATCAATCTATTAAAAACACAATTATCGGTACGTTGTGGCCCACTGATTATTAGATTAACTTTCTTCCTTTTCCTTCATTCCAAACACATGGAGTGTCATTTTCAGTTTCCTCCACACTAAGTCACGTGGTATACAGAACATTTACGTTGTGTTCGGATAATAAATCTGGCTTACAGATCTTCAGGTTGAAGGGTCACACTGGGGCCATACAGTTAGCTGCATTTCCATAGACTTTAATGGTGCATTACAAGTCCTCCATTTTCCTTTTTTTAAAATTCTGAATGATTATATTGCCGCGTTGTTATCGTCGATAATAGAGTTGATGACATGCCTATTCTGGGATGGCTATCTACAGATATACACATGTAATTGTTTCCGCTAATGATGTGCACAGTGGTTGGTGAAGTGATTCTCATTACTTGTCATATCAAGTGATGAGTAGTACTCTCTCTCTCTCTCTCTCTCTCTCTCTCTCTCTCTCTCTCTCTCTCTCTCTCTCTCTCTCTTAAATTGCTCTTTCTCTTCGTGTCGAGATCCTTCACAAAAAATAGAGATTCCATGCATATCATAAAACGTATGTTTTCTTCAAAAGACTTAAATTGTTTTATGATTGTAAATATTTTTCAATATTTGGATAATTTTAGTGGTTTGAACATGTAAATAAAACTGTCAATTTCCCTGATATATGCTTATTTTAACATTACTATTCTTTTATTAGCTCACCTAAGCTGAAGACTGTCAATTTTTGTCAGGCATCTGTCGATATTTCCAACTGGTAAAAACTTTTCTCGTTTTCACTTTTAGCTTTTAAAAAACTACTTTCATCTAAAGTTAGCAAAGTTCATACCGAGGTAACGGGGATTCTGTTTTGTTCAAGTAAAAGATACTTAGATAATAAGGAAATATTGAAAACATGTGATGTCGAAACACTCAAACTTACAGGCAAGGGTCATTTCCATCAGGAATCAGTATGGAATCACCGTGAAAAAAAAAATCATTTCTTTCTTTTTAAATCTTGTCAAGAACAACAAGGATTCACTATATGAAATTAATGCGAACACGTCATAAAGTAGCACTGTATCATCAAATCTGTTAAGCTGGTGGTATCTGAGATATGCATATAGTCACAAGGAATGTTTCAAGTACTACATAGGGATATGCAATATGAACAAAAATAATCTTTCCGCTAGACATGGACGCCGATATCGAATTTCTCACAAAGACGCTTTAGGCTTGCATGTAACCCGTTTTTAGCTCACTTGAGTTGAAAGCTAAGTTCGCTTTTCTGATCACTTTTTGTCCGGCATCAGCTAACTTTACACATATGTTGCTTCTTCTCCAGAACCACCTAGCTAATTTCATGCTATAAAGCATCATTGGGTAAGGGGGATTCAGAATTGTTCCAATGATTGATTGAATATTGTTTAACGTCCCACTCGATAATTTTTCACTCACATGGAGACGTCAATGAAGGACCACACTCCTAAGAAATAGTGAAAATATGTTGGCATCTTTTACAAAGCTTCTTCTTAAGAACTACTGGACCAGAAAAGACAAACTTAAGTGAAAGCTTCCTTAAAGAATATAGATTATAGATAGGATTAAGCCACAATAGGGGATCAAAGTTTTAAATGGGAATATATAGCATCTGTTTTTAAAATCTTATTCTTTTAAGAAAAATAGAGCCTTCATTAGTCATATTAATATGATTTTAGATATACAAACATCCTCTATGTAGAATCAATTTTGCTCACATCATTACCGCAGGGAATAGGATGGGGCCACAATAGGGGAACAAGTTTTACATGTATATTCTGTATATGGAACTTTAAACATGTTTGACTTCTTCTCCAGAACCACTTGGTATCTCAAACAAACTTGTCATAAAGTATCATTGGGTAAAGGGAATTCAATTTTTTTTTCAAATGAAGTGGCACACCTCTTTTAATGGGGGAGACAATTAAATAAATCAGACGTAGTGGAACTATGGTGGTATCTTTTAATATTCTTCTACCCAAGAGCTACTGATGTGAAAACTTCCTATGTACATTTAAAATCGTTCAAATCATGGGCTCCGGCTGTGGGGTTGGGTCACAATAGGAGGTCGAAGTTTTAAATGGGGCTATATCAGAAAAAAATCTTTTAAAATCTTCATCTAAAAAACAACAGGGCCTTGATCAGTCGTAATATTAATGTACAAACATCATCAAGTAATGCACATTCAAGTTCAGTCAAATCATGGCCCCAGGGTGTAGGGAGGGACAACAACAGGAAATATCTGCATGTAACAGGGATTCATTGTTTACCGCGTTCCCGCGACGAAAAAAATCTAACCCGGTATTTCACAGATATGTCAGGTAAACTGCGGTTCCATTGCGGGATGACTATTAGATAGCCTGTCCCCCCTCGCGGTGACACTTGTCAATTTTTTTTTATTGTAAACAAATGCTAGTTATCTCCCCCCGAGTTTGAAATATGCATTCATTTATTCTCCACGTTTCTCGGGAATTCCTGAAATTTGACACAATTACGCTGAGAGATTGTTCCATTTCATCAAAATGAACATTAAATCTTGCCACCTCTTCACACAAAGTTGAAATCTCAGAAGTTAACACTTCTATCAAAGAAGTTGGGTTGTCACCAGGGACCATTATTATGTCTGGTGCAGCAGTTTCTGGTTGTTGTCAGGAGTCTGGTGCAACAGTTTCTGGTTGTTGTCAGGAATCTGGTACAGCAGTTTCTGGTTGTTGTCAGTAGTCTGGTACAGCAGTTTCTGTATGTCACGAGTCTGGTACAGCAATTTCTGGTTGTCAGGAGTCTGGTGTAGCAGTTTCTGATTGTTGTCAGGAGTCTGGCGCAGCTGTTTTTGGTTGTCAGGAGTATGGTGCAGCACTTTCTGATTGTTGCCAGGAGTCTGGTGCAACAATTTCTGGTTGTCAGGAGTCTGGTACAGCTGTTTCTGGTTGTTGTCAGGAGTCTGCTACAGCAGTTTCTGGTTGTCATGAGTCTGGTGCAGCTGTTTTTGGTTGCCAGGAATCTGGTACAGCAGTTTCTGGTTGTCAGGAGTCTGGTGCAGCAGTTTCTGGTTGTCATGAGTCTGGTACAGCAGTTTCTGGTTGTCATGAGTCTGGTACAGCAGTTTCTGGTTGTCAGGAGTCTGGTGCAGCAGTTTCAGGTTGTTGTCAGGAGTCGTGTCATTCCTCCAGTAGATGCAGTGTGTAGTACCGGTCTTCGGAATGTGAGAATTCCTTAGGCTACCTCTCAGTTTGTAGAGTGTCGTCCCGAGAAGCCTCATGATGTGGATTAAGATTCAGGGTAGGGTAGTGTAGTGTCAATATGAGCCTGACTTGTTTAGTCAATGTGGATCGATTGGTTCGTCTCCAAGGTCCGGGGCTCGAAGTAAGTGCTCTGTAAACTCTCGGGTGTTAGTATGGGGTTAAATATTTCGTGGGATTAAAGAAGGTAAAAACTCTTTTGGAGAATATAGCAGGGCCAAGGTGACTCAGGTGAGCTTTGTGGCCCATGGGCCTATTGATTTAACTTCCTACCAAGAACTCCAATGGCTTAAAATTATCAAAGATACTGTTGTTGAGTTCGGTGTATTGAATCTAAGCAATTTCCGAATTATTTTTTAGATAAAATTTGAAAAAATCTAACAGACTTCTCTCAAAAGATACCGGTCGCGAAAGCTCAGTGGTAGAGCGTTCGCTTCGTAACCGGGAGCTAGGTCGTAAGTTCTAGTCCCGCTCGTGCCATCCTAGGACGTTAACATTGGTAATGATTGCTCCTTCGCAAAACGCTCTGCATTTAGAAGTGAGAATCACGGGTCTTTTGGATATGACCTTAAAAATGGAGCTCGTGGGGATTCGGGTTAAAATATGTCCTCAGTACCATTTGCTTGTCGTAAGAGGCGGCTAAATGGGGCGATCCTTCGGATGAGACAGCAAAAACTGAGGTCCCGTGTCAAAGCAGGTGTGGCACGATAAAGATCCCTCCCTGCTGAAAGGCCGTAAGCGCTGAGCATTCGCCTGAATTTTGTAGCCCTTTACCGGCAATGGTGGCGTCTCTATACGAAGAAAAATTCTCGAGAGGTACGTTAAACAATATATAACCAACAACCTTAAAAACGGGTTCCCGTATCGCAGCGGGCACAAACAAGTTAGAGAACCCCCATTGCTAGGGTCCTGAGCTCTAAGCATATAGGTCTAAACATTTGGTACTTCATCTGCAGCTGGCGAAGTCTCAATATGAGTGAAACTTTCTTGACGGGACATAAAACAAACAATCAATCATCTTGAATTTATCGACTTAAACTTGGATTTATAACTTGAATATTATTTCGGTCAATACGATACATTAGCTACCCTCGAAATACAATATGTACTCCGAGTTCAATGAATATTGTTCTTCTTAGCTATAGGTAAATGAATGAAACATTGATCTAAAACATCTCAATAATTGTATGTAAGTTCTACTTTTGTCTGTCTACCTCGACTCGTTCTGATATACCAGAGACTACAAAGTTGTCCATATCTGCTTCATATTTGGATAGTTTCGTTTATGGGAATCTTACAACTCAATTTAATAAAACAAAAACCGGGATTACTTCAAATTCTCTATTGTCATCTTCTCACATCTAGTAATATACCACAATCACCTGTATATGTAGTAATACACCACAATCAGCTGTATATGTAGTAATACACCACAATCAGCTGTATATGTAGTAATACACCACAATCAGCTGTATATGTAGTAATACACCACAATCAGCTGTATATGTAGTAATACACCACAATCACCTGTATATGTAGTAATACACCACAATCAGCTGTATATGTAGTAATACACCACAATCAGCTGTATATGTAGTAATACACCACAATCAGCTGTATATGTAGTAATACTCCACAATCAGCTGTATATGTAGTAATACACCACAATCAGCTGTATATGTAGTAATACACCACAATCAGCTGTATATGTAGTAATACACCACAATCACCTGTATATGTAGTAATACACCACAATCACCTGTATATGTAGTAATACACCACAATCACCTGTATATGTAGTAATATACCACAAGCACCTGTATATGTAGTAATATACCACAATCAGCTGTATATGTAGTAATACACCACAATCAGCTGTATATGTAGTAATACACCACAATCACCTGTATATGTAGTAATACACCACAATCAGCTGTATATGTAGTAATATACCACAATTACCTGTATATGTAGTAATACACCACAATCAGCTGTATATGTAGTAATACACCACAATCAGCTGTATATGTAGTAATACACCACAATCAGCTGTATATGTAGTAATACACCACAATCAGCTGTATATGTAGTAATACACCACAATCAGCTGTATATGTAGTAATACACCACAATCAGCTGTATATGTAGTAATACACCACAATCAGCTGTATATGTAGTAATACACCACAATCACCTGTATATGTAGTAATACACCACAATCACCTGTATATGTAGTAATACACCACAATCACCTGTATATGTAGTAATACACCACAATCACTTGTATATGTAGTAATACACCACAATCACTTGTATATGTAGTAATACACCACAATCACCTGTATATGTAGTAATACACCACAATCACCTGTATATGTAGTAATACACCACAATCACCTGTATATGTAGTAATACACCACAATCACCTGTATATGTAGTAATACACCACAATCACCTGTATATGTAGTAATACACCACAATCAGCTGTATATGTAGTAATACACCACAATCAGCTGTATATGTAGTAATACACCACAATCACCTGTATATGTAGTAATACACCACAATCACCTGTATATGTAGTAATACACCACAATCACCTGTATATGTAGTAATACACCACAATCAGCTGTATATGTAGTAATACACCACAATCACCTGTATATGTAGTAATACACCACAATCACCTGTATATGTAGTAATACACCACAATCACCTGTATATGTAGTAATACACCACAATCACCTGTATATGTAGTAACCACAATCACCTGTATATGTAGTAATACACCACAATCACCTGTATATGTAGTAACCACAATCACCTGTATATGTAGTAATATACCACAATCACCTGTATATGTAGTAATACACCACAATCACCTGTATATGTAGTAATACACCACAATCACCTGTATATGTAGTAATACACCACAATCAGCTGTATCTGTAGTAATACACCACAATCACCTGTATATGTAGTAATACACCACAATCACCTGTATATGTAGTAACCACAATCACCTGTATATGTAGTAACCACAATCACCTGTATATGTAGTAATATACCACAATCACCTGTATATGTAGTAATACACCACAATCACCTGTATATGTAGTAATACACCACAATCACCTGTATATGTAGTAATACACCACAATCACCTGTATATGTAGTAATACACCACAATCAGCTGTATATGTAGTAATACACCACAATCACCTGTATATGTAGTAATACACCACAATCAGCTGTATATGTAGTAATACACCACAATCACCTGTATATGTAGTAATATACCACAATCACCTGTATATGTAGTAATATACCACAATCAGCTGTATATGTAGTAATACACCACAATCACGTGTATATGTAGTAATACACCACAATCAGCTGTATATGTAGTAATACACCACAATCACCTGTATATGTAGTAATACACCACAATCACCTGTATATGTAGTAATATACCACAATCACCTGTATATGTAGTAATACACCACAATCACGTGTATATGTAGTAATATACCACAATCACCTGTATATGTAGTAATATACCACAATCAGCTGTATATGTAGTAATACACCACAATCACCTGTATATGTAGTAATATACCACAATCAGCTGTATATGTAGTAATACACCACAATCACCTGTATATGTAGTAATACACCACAATCAGCTGTATATGTAGTAATACACCACAATCAGCTGTATATGTAGTAATACACCACAATCAGCTGTATATGTAGTAATACACCACAATCACCTGTATATGTAGTAATACACCACAATCAGCTGTATATGTAGTAATACACCACAATCAGCTGTATATGTAGTAACCACAATCACCTGTATATGTAGTAATACACCACAATCACCTGTATATGTAGTAATATACCACAATCACCTGTATATGTAGTAATACACCACAATCACCTGTATATGTAGTAATACACCACAATCAGCTGTATATGTAGTAATACACCACAATCACCTGTATATGTAGTAACCACAATCACCTGTATATGTAGTAATACACCACAATCACCTGTATATGTAGTAATACACCACAATCAGCTGTATATGTAGTAACCACAATCACCTGTATATGTAGTAATACACCACAATCACCTGTATATGTAGTAATACACCACAATCACCTGTATATGTAGTAATACACCACAATCACCTGTATATGTAGTAACCACAATCACCTGTATATGTAGTAATACACCACAATCACCTGTATATGTAGTAATACACCACAATCAGCTGTATATGTAGTAACCACAATCACCTGTATATGTAGTAATACACCACAATCACCTGTATATGTAGTAATACACCACAATCACCTGTATATGTAGTAATACACCACAATCACCTGTATATGTAGTAATACACCACAATCACCTGTATATGTAGTAATACACCACAATCAGCTGTATATGTAGTAATACACCACAATCACCTGTATATGTAGTAATACACCACAATCACCTGTATATGTAGTAATACACCACAATCAGCTGTATCTGTAGTAATACACCACAATCACCTGTATATGTAGTAATACACCACAATCACCTGTATATGTAGTAATATACCACAATCACCTGTATATGTAGTAATACACCACAATCACCTGTATATGTAGTAATATACCACAATCAGCTGTATATGTAGTAATACACCACAATCACCTGTATATGTAGTAATACACCACAATCAGCTGTATATGTAGTAATACACCACAATCACCTGTATATGTAGTAATACACCACAATCACCTGTATATGTAGTAATACACCACAATCACCTGTATATGTAGTAATACACCACAATCACCTGTATATGTAGTAATACACCACAATCACCTGTATATGTAGTAATACACCACAATCACCTGTATATGTTAGTAATACACCACAATCAGCTGTATATGTAGTAATACACCACAATCAGCTGTATATGTAGTAATACACCACAATCACCTGTATATGTAGTAATACACCACAATCACCTGTATATGTAGTAATACACCACAATCACCTGTATATGTAGTAATACACCACAATCACCTGTATATGTAGTAACCACAATCACCTGTATATGTAGTAATATACCACAATCACCTGTATATGTAGTAATACACCACAATCACCTGTATATGTAGTAATACACCACAATCAGCTGTATATGTAGTAATACACCACAATCACCTGTATATGTAGTAATACACCACAATCACCTGTATATGTAGTAATATACCACAATCACCTGTATATGTAGTAATACACCACAATCACCTGTATATGTAGTAATACACCACAATCACCTGTATATGTAGTAATACACCACAATCACCTGTATATGTAGTAATACACCACAATCAGCTGTATATGTAGTAACCACAATCACCTGTATATGTAGTAATATACCACAATCAGCTGTATATGTAGTAATACACCACAATCACCTGTATATGTAGTAATACACCACAATCACCTGTATATGTAGTAATACACCACAATCACCTGTATATGTAGTAATACACCACAATCAGCTGTATATGTAGTAATACACCACAATCAGCTGTATATGTAGTAATACACCACAATCACCTGTATATGTAGTAATACACCACAATCACCTGTATATGTAGTAATACACCACAATCAGCTGTATATGTAGTAAAACACCACAATCAGCTGTATATGTAGTAATACACCACAATCAGCTGTATATGTAGTAATACACCACAATCACCTGTATATGTAGTAATACACCACAATCAGCTGTATATGTAGTAATACACCACAATCACCTGTATATGTAGTAACCACAATCACCTGTATATGTAGTAATACACCACAATCAGCTGTATATGTAGTAACCACAATCACCTGTATATGTAGTAATACACCACAATCACCTGTATATGTAGTAATACACCACAATCACCTGTATATGTAGTAATACACCACAATCAGCTGTATATGTAGTAATACACCACAATCAGCTGTATATGTAGTAATACACCACAATCACCTGTATATGTAGTAATACACCACAATCACCTGTATATGTAGTAATACACCACAATCACCTGTATATGTAGTAATACACCACAATCACCTGTATATGTAGTAATACACCACAATCACCTGTATATGTAGTAATACACCACAATCACCTGTATATGTAGTAACCACAATCACCTGTATATGTAGTAATACACCACAATCACCTGTATATGTAGTAACCACAATCACCTGTATATGTAGTAATACACCACAATCAGCTGTATATGTAGTAATACACCACAATCACCTGTATATGTAGTAATACACCACAATCACCTGTATATGTAGGAATACACCACAATCACCTGTATATGTAGTAACCACAATCACCTGTATATGTAGTAATACACCACAATCACCTGTATATGTAGTAATACACCACAATCACCTGTATATGTAGTAATACACCACAATCACCTGTATATGTAGTAATACACCACAATCAGCTGTATATGTAGTAATACACCACAATCACCTGTATATGTAGTAATACACCACAATCACCTGTATATGTAGTAATACACCACAATCACTTGTATATGTAGTAATACACCACAATCACCTGTATATGTAGTAATACACCACAATCAGCTGTATATGTAGTAATACACCACAATCACCTGTATATGTAGTAATACACCACAATCACCTGTATATGTAGTAATACACCACAATCACCTGTATATGTAGTAATACACCACAATCACCTGTATATGTAGTAATACACCACAATCACCTGCGTATGGTGTTTATATCTCTCAACTAATACTCAGGAGGATGTTATCAGTGAAAGGTGAAGATAACGAACAGTGATCAATCTCATGATTCCAATAAGCAATACAAAATGGAGAGTTGGGCAAACACGGACACCTAGACACACCAGAGGTGGGATCAGGTGCCTAGGAGGAGTAAGCATCCCCTGTCGATCGGTCACCCATGAATATAGGTATAATAAATTTTAAACCGAAGCAGGCTACTTAGAAATGAGTTTATGTTTCAGGGGTTTCAACAGTCTTACTCAGTTTGTAACCTGATAAAGATAGAAGGATCACGGCGGGTGTGACGGGTTGACAGGGGATGCTTACTCCTCCTAGACACCTGATCTCACCTCTGGTGTTTAGCAGAAGGATAATTCGTATCCTCAAGTAGGACCCGGGTCACCTGAAAGTAGTTCTTATTTCTCGAAATAAATGCGCGTAATAATGAATACAAGTAAATACTCTTATTTGTTAGAAAAGGGTGACTACCGTATGCCTACTTTCTGCATGACTTTGTCATTGTCGAAGCACAAATATTTCGGCGCGCAGACATGCTCCAATTTACATTCTGTTATGAATCCTTTTATTAGATCTTTTCACATATCTGTGTTTTTCTTATTTTTCTTAATTACTGTTATGATAATCTATATTTTTTTTTCTGGCGTCATGATTTTTTTGTTTCAATGCTTACAGATGAATGAATTTCATCATTATATAAAACCCAAAAAACAAAACTATGCTTTAATGGGACAATATCGATGATGGGGAATTGTTCCCAATCTGTCGATTAATGGTTCTACAAAGGTGTACCCGTGGTCACCATTATGATGTAATGATCATATAATGGTTACTTCTGATCACCCATTGATGAAAATGTCATATAAGGGTTGCATTTGGTCACCCATTGATGGCATGGTCATAAAAGACTTTCTTCTAGTCACCCAAGAATGTAAAGGTCATATAAGGGTTCCCTCTGGTCACCTATTGGTGTAATGGTCATAAAAGGGTTACCTCTGGTCACCCTTTGATGTAAATGTCATATAAGAGTTTCCTCTGGTCACCCATTGGTGTAATGTCATATAAGGGTTTCCTCTGGTCACCCATTGATGTAATGTCATATAAGGGTTACCTTTGGTCACCCATTGGTGTAATGTCATATAAGGGTTTCTTCTGGTCACCCATTGGTGTAATGTCATATCAAGGTTTCCTCTGGTCACTCATTGATGTAAATGTCATATAAGGGTTACCTCTGGTCACCTATTGATGTAATGGTCATGCAAGGGTTATCGCTGGTCACCATTGACAAAATTGATAGAAAGTTTTCCTGAGGTAACCGACATCTCAGTGTAGGATGACCTTAGGTCACCCTTGTTTATATTTCTACTTCTATTTCAAATACATATATTTAAGTAATAGGTAGAGTGACCACATAACTAATCTCCTGCCCTGTCCGAAATCCATACATCTCATTATCTCTTATACACATCTTACAGACACGCCTTCTATATGTTATATTTACAACAATTCTAATGAACAACTACAAAGTCAAACCATAACATGATTTAGACAAAATACTCATGGACCATCTGAACATAAAAGACAACAAGAAGATTTACAAACGGATAGACAACTGATCAAAAAAGCTCATTTCATTATTTTGCTCAGGTGAGCTAACCATTTCACCTTGACAATGTTGTAGCATCATAAAATATAATCCACCGTAACATAATTTTTATGTCGAGGTCACCCTCTAGGTGCAACATTATCCAATAATTATCTGAAAATAAATTACAAATAGATAAAAGGATGATATTCCAAGTTCAACTTCACTTTCACGGACTTGTATTTATTATAAGCTAGGTTCATATCACATTCTCGCATTTGGGAAAATCTTGGGGATGTAGATAACAGTGAATTATTATTTTTAAAAATTAGGCTATTTTTTTGCTAAGAAATGATGACTTGTAAATGATCAATACTGACTTTCTCCTTGTTCATTTTCCTTTGGTAGTGCGCATTATACAGTGTCTGCATTGTATTTTCACTTTTATGTGGGACTATTTTTATAGAGTAGTAAACTGTGTAGAAAATAGGGTGACCTGGGGTCACACTAAAATGTGGTGACCTTGGGTCCTACTTGAGGGTACGAATTATCCTTCTGCTGTTGTTTCCAGTCGTCCGTGTTTGCTCTACTCTCAATTTGTATTCTTTTTAGAAGTTATGAGATTGACCACTGTTCGTTATCTGCGCTATTTCATATAGCAAACCGTTCATGTTATCAAATCTTCATCCCACCCCACCCCCACCCACCCCCAATTTTCCCCATAAAATGCCATTCAGTAACACACACACAAAAATGAAATTAATTGTCGATGCATCCAGCAGTGTTGACAGTCATAGTCGTTGTGTTCC
Organism: Ostrea edulis; assembly: GCF_947568905.1. Taxonomy (NCBI): domain Eukaryota; kingdom Metazoa; phylum Mollusca; class Bivalvia; order Ostreida; family Ostreidae; genus Ostrea; species Ostrea edulis. Next base: position 6,099,329 of record NC_079165.1, read on the forward strand.
GTTCAGTTAATTTGTTTAAGTTGGCAAGGGCAATGACCTTGAACTTCAGAACATGTATATCCCTCCCCAATATCTACACTCGCACCATCACTTGGTGTCTTTGGTTCAGTCGAATTTGCGTGAATCTTTATTTTCTAATTCATCACTTAAATTACTAATCCATGATTTCGAATTATTTGTTATTACTGCCACTAAATATGTAATTCAAATTGATAGAGTATGACAAGGAATTGACAATTTGTAACATTACCTCATCAATTTTAAATCATGCTTTACGATAGTGTGCTAATGTGAGAATGTAATCAATTTGTAAGAAAATTATAGCAGTCGGGTTCGATCCTTGAAAACCAATTGTCGCAAACAACCAACAAAATTACATGTACCTACACCCAACTCTAGGCTTTAACGAAAGACAGATATGAACAGTTAGAATTTAATTAGACTTCCTGTGTGTCGTTACACATTTGTGACTTTGTGTGTATGAAAGGGGGTGAGAGGGGGTTAAAACGATTTTTGCATAGATAATTTTTGTTTTACGACTTTAAATAACATTCGACAGATGGCCCTATGGATAAATCAGAAAAAACTTTAATACAATTTTTTTTAAAAAAAACCCTTTTACAAACTTGATAACTTGTACATGTATTGTGTCAAAATTAGCTTCGGGAATTAATCTTCGTCGCGGAGTTTCATTTCCAGCCATGGCCTTCAATTTCTTAAATTAGTTTTACAATGTTCAGTATGATATTCAAGCATTTATGAACAGTGGAGGTGCAAAAATGCATAGATTGTAACTCGTGGACTACCTTTGGCGTGCAATATATGAATACTTATATATCATATGTTGGAATCGTTTGGACTGACTCTAATAGCAAACAAATATTCACTTGTACGTCAAAGCATCGCCTTATTTTCTGCAGCACAACTATTGATCGTGCGGCGATCCTGTCCAGATTCTCCTCACAGTAGTTTTATTTTCTGACAATTCTACTGAGTAAATCAATTAGACTTGTGGCGGAGGAATATCATGCTCCCAGTAAGTTACCGTTCCCGGCAAAGAAACCGTCAGAATTCCTCTATGATACTAATTTGAAGTCCAATTTCTTTATTGACCAACGTTTTTTGTGGAAGCTTGTGATACATTCCAGAAGCGAGTCACTGAAGCGTCCTCAAAAGACTCCATGCATAAGAAGCAGCCAACGGAGTAACTGCTATTATTACAGATTTACATTTGCAATGTTTTGCCTTTTATATCTTAACAAATTATAATGATAACTATTTCTTCATGGATGTGCTGCACCTGTGAATAATGCGCGTATGAATCTTGATAAATATAGTGCGTCTGTTTTAACGTTTAGGAATTCCGAGAACTATGAAAGTAGAATGTAAATATGACAAATAAATTACATTTTTGAGAGTATGAAGTATGCCGTGAAGTGTCTCAGTTCATATCTTATGTGTTTTCAACAATGAAATTATTTCTTAAATATCTAATAATTTTTCAACAATAAAATGTTCTTGAATTCTAATATTGAACACCAAATTTTCATGAAATAATAGGGTCCGAAACGTTCCGGATACAGGTTAGCGTTATTGCACTCTAGCTGTAAAGAAATATGGCGGACCAACTATTGTTTGGTAAGCTCTGGTACCCGGTTTCGATACAATATATATAATGTAATTCTCATATTTCAAACCTGATTTACAGTTAAGAACAAGCAAATATTCACAATTTGAAACATTTCACTAGCATAGATCGATAGTTTAATGCACGTTATCAATAACGAGCCTAAGTGCGATATTGCACGCACATTAGTGACAAAATTCTTCCGTTTCTAGCCTTGGCGAGAAAAGGGATCCATTGTCAACATAAAACAACTGCAATATTGGTTTTCTGTATAATAAAGGGTTATTAAATTTTTATTGGTGAATACTGGCACCTGTTGGGTGTGAAAATTCGCGCGAACTTGTAAGCGAATTTTCAGACCCAACTTGGCCAATATTTACTCATCTAAGTTCAGTAAATCTATATTACAAACTTATATATACATAACTAAAACAAGTATTCACTGTGCACGAATGCTTTATTTGTATATTTCATAATCAATCGAACAATCAACAATCGTATAAAATTTGAAAATCTAAAATTAAGGCCTACAATTAGCCCAAATCGCTCACCTAGGTCTAATTCAAAGTAGGCGAAAGCTTAAACACTCGACAAATGAAACAAAGAAATCGTACAATGTGTAGCATTTCACAAAGTGCCTGATTTACAACTGTAAAGTATTGGATTCTCACTCATGTAATAGATGTATAACCATGACATTAGAAGTCTATCATTAAAGAAGTTAAAGGTGTAGTGTCGTATGAAGACTAAGGACGGGAGAAAATAAGTCATTTAGAAGTGTAGGAAGAAATATCAAACAATAACAAACACCTCGTATTCCTAGCACTAATACATTAACGTTGGCAGAAACAGAAATGTGTTCAATTGATAGTATTTCATCATGTAGAACGCGTGTCTCACATTACCAGACGTAACAGATTCGTTGAATGAATGTGCGTGGGAGATGGGGTGGATACTCCAACTGAATTATGCGGGCCTTTATATTAAATACTAAGTAGTTCTCGCTTTGTTTACACCCCCTGTTATAACATACAGCTAATATTAACATGTATACATGCAGCTCTAAAGGAACATAATGCAAAAGCACAGGTACTTGTGGACAGGACTTCCGAAACCCCTTCTTGTATTTTTGAATGTTCGATTCCTTGGGTATTTCGGGCGTATTTTTGATAAAATAGGTAACTTCAGAGTGTATATAATTCAATGGATACCCAAATCTCGCAAAGATACCGTTTTTTAAAATGTCATATCACCGATCATAAGATATGAACGTTCAAAAATACAAGAAGGGGGTACCGGAAGTCCTGTCCACAAGAACCTGTGTGGAAGAAGACAGACGTAAAAGGGACGAAACTATAATTCGTGACGTCATCACGACGATATCATCAAATAATGGTTTTCTAACATGTTGAAATATATACTCTGCAACTGATTGTGGGAAAATGTTTAAGATATTCTGTCTGAATTACAATGAATGATGCTCTTTGATTGATGTTCAAATAACGCAACAATGCACCCTTACAAAAAGCACAGTGACGTAAAAATATGAACGTGTAGCAGTGACGTAATCAACGATTATTAACATTTTCCCATGTTTTGAACGAGCAGCAGATTGACGTAATCAATGGAAGTAAAAAAGTTCCCAATATATTAAAGTATGGTGAAAATTAACGCTAAAAAATCAAGCACAAACCTGACTAGTAATTTGATCTACATTGATTATTAGGACAGCGTCGGTATGGGCGATTTAGGTTCCTGTGTCAAATAGAGAAAACCTCAGGACACCATGGAAGTCTCTGCCCACGTCAGGTTTTCTACATAGATAACCCTCCTTCTGGGGAAACATTTTCGACAATTTCTACACCCCCCCCCCTTTTAAATCAAAAGTACTTCTTGGTATCGTTTTGGATTTTATGTTCTCAAACACAATTCAGAAGACTAAAAGGGAAACCTTTACTACCTGTATGATCGAAAGCTTTTTTTGCAAAAGTTTATACTACATATGTATATACATTTTTGAAATGGTTAATTAAATTATAAGTATTTACATTTCTAATGTTTTTGCCTTTGATACCTTTGCAAATTTTATTGATAGCCATTTTTCCCCATGAACGTAATGCAGTTGTAAACAATGCGCGTATGAATCTTGATAGATATAGTACGTCTGTTTTAACGTCTGAGAATTCCGACAGAAAAATGTTGATATTTCATTTTTGAAACTACAGCACTTCACACAAACATACTTTCAAAAAGCGCTAACATGCTTCATGAAGTATGCTGGCGTAAAGCGTGAACACGTTTAAAAATGAAATTTATTTCTTATATATATGTCATTTTCTTGGTTTGCAATATGGTGTCATTAGTTTAAATTGGCCTTAATCCGAATATCACACTAGCAAGAACATAAAAACGTGTTGCATGCTGATGGTGCAAAGATACTTCTTTTAACCAAGACATGTTTTTCAAATATTTGATGCATTCTGTATGACCAGTACAGCTCAGAAAAATGGTCACATGAGTTGATATCGTAAAATGACCAATGAAAATTTGGTGTATACTAAGCAGAAACACAGTACTAGTAACCCACACGAAGTCTACAAGACATTTTTCTAGAAAATAGGTTAAATATAGCAGAAGTTCATGTATTAGATATAGAATTAGCTGACATTCATTTCACATTGTTTTAGTCATAAGCAACACTTGGTCGTCATATGAATTTCAAATTAAGATATGCATCACATAATCTGACATTATATTCGGATAAATGGGGAAGCCTCTCCGAACAGAAAACCCACCATAAAGATTTTTTTGCATCTGTAGTAATGTATGGGAAAATGTATATTTATATAAAGAAAAAATTTAGGGGGTGGGGTGTTTCTATGTAGATCCAGATGGATATTTTTTCTATGTAGAAAACCTTCCGGCCGATATTTTTGTAGGGGAATGTTTTCTTTATAACAATGGATCATGTGGTACTATTTTAATGATAAAGCATAGAAGCATGTAGAACGTATGATAAAAATAACCAGTTATGGTTTGATTGGCTAGTCTAAGTATTTCGGTATGGAATATCAGTGAATGAATGCGTCATTAAGGTGAAGTATTTAGGTATGGAATATCAGTGAATGGATGCGTCATAAAGGTGAAGTATTTAGGTATCAAATATCAGTGAATGGATGCGTCAATAAGGTGAATTATTTAGGTGTCGAATATCAGTGAATGGATGCGTCAGTTAGAAGTACATATCCAGTGTAGGTGTCTTATATTCCTCAAATGTATATATACCAAATACAACCTACGATTTTATTGCCGTGCTAGTTTTGCATAGTTGACTTGCGCATGGTATAGGTGGACATTCTTCTGTCACATATGGCACATAACAGGTCAGTCAAATAAAGTGTAATATCAATTAGACATCAGTCGCAGGTGTGTTGTACGAAATACACATGCCTTCAGTGTAAGCCTTGTTGTAGTGTTTTGAACATGTTTAGGAATGTTTTAAGATCCCTTATAACTATCACGCACCTGATTTGTCAGTCTGGCGCCCGGTGATCTAGACCATCCGCGATTTGTTGTGAAGGGCCTATGAGTCTTAAGGCTCGCAGCATCGTAATCCTGAATGGCTTACAATAACCCCGCGAATGTCCAACATGGAATCCATGAACGCCGAACGAAATTAATAGGATCAGATTGTCTAAAGTTCATTCACAGATGTATACGCTTGTTGCAAGGCCACACCTTTGCACTTCGCTCTGCCATTCTCGTTTTCTTTGTTGTATGGCTGTCACACGACTATCAAATGCTCCAGCTCTGACAGGTTAGATCGTCTTTGAAAGGAAACATATGTATGAAATCCAATCATGATAAGTATAGCCAGGAAATCAATCATGTAACATTTTGTAGGCAGTTGAGCTACTGTCCTAATTTAACCTATGGCAGTTGAGCTACTGTCCTAATATAACCTACAGCAGTTGAGTTACTGTCCTAATATAACTCACAGCAGTTGAGCTACTGTCGTAATATAACCTGTGACAGTTGAGCTACTGTCGTAATATAACTCACGGCATTATACTTCTTTCGTACAACACTCCCGCGACTATCATAGGTACATGTACTCCCCAAAGATTCAGTCAATGACCTGTTGTATAGATTTTGTACAACGTATGTGAAAGAGGTTGTGATCTGTATTGGTAACATATATTTAGTCTAGATTTTACGCATTTTAAACAAATAATTAGAAATACTAGTACATAAAAAAGCTCTAGGATATTTCTGATTTTAAGCAGGAAGTTGAAATAAAATCCAACAACACCTAGTTGTAATGAAACTTTCGGAAAATGAGGAATGCTTTGAAAGCTTTGCGAGGCATCAATGAACAGGTTTTCGTTCTTAACGTAACCCAATGACGTTAATCCTAATCCAAAGCATGCCGCTGCATCAGGTAATAAGTCCAAAACACAATGTTGAACACAAGAAAGCTGGCTGGGAAAGCGATCCGTGATATCTTATCCACTTGCCGCGCCCTCTGGAGGAAATCGACGTCTCTCCACGATTCCGGTATTCCATTCGATGGAAGCATGGGTCCTTTTTCGGACTGCCGAGACTGGACCTATAAATATTGTCGACAATAAAAAAAACTCACTCTTTCTCTGAGCGGGTAGCACTCTTTTATAAATAATATCATTACATATTTTGGTGATTACTCTTTATATAGGTTCTACATGTATATAGTACTCGGACTTTTATTGAGCTATAAAAACCCACACTTTAAATGCAATCGGCAATCCTCGGATGATTCTTCTGCACTTCACACTAACCTCGGGTGTGATTGATGTATCGATATGCACCGATTTGTTACATTTCTTAGCCGAAACTCCTCGCGTGGCTCGTACCTCGCACACTGACCTCAGGTGTGATCGGATTTTCGCTATATAGAGTTTTCACATTTATGTGATCAAAACAGAATAGTTCTCAAAATTGAAAGCATGAAAGGCGAAGATAACGAACAGTGATCAAACTCACAACTCCCACAAGCAACACAAAACAGACAGTTGGGCAAACACGGACCTCTGGACATACCAGAGGTGGGATCAGGTGCCCAGGAGGAGTAAGCATCCCCTGCCGACCGGTCACACCCGACGTGAGCCCTATATATCGATCAGGCAAACGGTGCCATCCGTAGTCAAAATCAGTGTGCCAAGAACGGCCTAACACTTGACCCAATGATAGGTTGTATTGGCAAACTAGATCGATATAACGACCATATAATTTGCGATATGCTAATTTTAAACAAGACTGTTGGAACCCCTGCCCTATCAACTTGTTTGTCAGTAGCCTGTTCGATTTAAAAACTGATCATAGGCAGGACAAGCTCTTGCGTATCGAATCAGTTGATAGATGTCAACACCCTATATAGGTGATAATGGAATATTGCTAATTAAATATGGGAAGTTGACGATGGAGAAGTTGAAATCATCCCGTTTGTCATAAAGTTGAGTTGTTAGTTTGCCGTTAATATCTACTTCCAATGAAATGTCTAAGTATGAAGCAGAAGTGGGCGACTCTGTGGTGTCTTTTATTTCGAGTTCGCTGGGATATATTGAATCGACATATGAATGAAAATTATTATTGTTAATAGATAATACATCGTCGATATATCTAAATGCCGAATTGAGCATGCGAACAGTTAAAAGGAATTAAGTGCCTCTACTTGCTTATCTTTTAAAATTAATTCTAATGCAATCATTATAGTTTTGTAACCTTAAACATTGGTACATTAATCATTAAAAATGCAGGTTACGAAATTATTGTATTAGAATTCAATTTAAGCATTATTGAGACGGAAGATTTTCGATTATGACGTCATGATACAACAACGCGATAATTTAAGAAGTCAAGCATAAATATTTTGTACCATATTTCATAAACAAAAAAGCAAAACTGAACAAAATAATACGTAAACATCAATTGAAACTCGAAATTGCATTAGAGTGGGGATAACTATCTTCTCATTTGTTTGTGACTGGTATAGCTGATTGCACAGTTGCATATATCCACTTTACCGGTTCCACAAACGCAACCGTTAGATCAGCATTAACGATCGCAAATAACAATATATAATTATTCTCTAAGTGAATACCAGGGCAATCCTATGCACACTGCAGCGCGGCGGAAAAGTCGTCTGTAGACGTCTTTAACCGCAAAGTGGAGAAAAGTAACCATGTACTTCCGGTGAAGAAATGTAACAAATCGGTACATATCCTTTTAAACCTATTACATCCGAAGTTTGGGAAGTGTTGTCGAAGCGTAACGGAATCATCCGATGATTGTCGATCAAGGTACGAGTTGTGCAAGGAGATCCGAGTGATTGTGAATAGGGACTACTTTCACGCAGTTATGACATTATATATGCTGAAATAAATGTAATTCGATGATGGTGACATCATATCCGTTTACAGATAATAACAAACGTAAACACTTCGGGTGCTACGGAAAATGTAAACGAATATAAGCTTCTACTCGTAGAGTTAGATGTTGAAATAAGTGGCCACTAACACTAACACTACCATACACGTACGTAAGGAGTTGATATATTTATACTCATTGCTCATCGTGATCACATATATGGAGTGACGTGCATACCTTTAAGCAAAATATTCGTCATGCGTAGAAGTATGTACCAAAACGGCGTATATGTATCAAAAGAGTTCTAAATCTCGGAATTAGCAGAAATACAAGCTGAAATTGTCTGCACCAACTGTGAAAAAGAATTGCTGCTGTAAGCATGAATTCATTATAAGCGTGCTCGCTGTAACCGTATTTTATTGTAAGCATGAATTCATTATAAGCGTGTTCGCTGTAGCCGTATTTTATTGTAAGCATGAATTCATTATAAGCGCGTTAGCTGTAACCGTATTTTACTGTAAGCATGAATTCATTATAAGCGTGTTTGCTGTAACCGTATTTCATTGTAAGCATGAATTCATTATAAGGGTGTTCGCTATATTCATGTACTACTGTAAATTCCAAATGAAAAGTGTACCTAGTTCTTCACTAAAATATTGAATATTTATGAATTGGTACTCATCACACAATTCTTCATACCATACCTTCATAGATGTATATTTGACATGTCTCCGTGTTTGTACGTTTATGTAAGCATACTCTAGTAAAGCGGCAAACACGAACACCAGCCCCATGGACATCCAAACATCTATTGCTTTTATGTAGGACACACGTGGAAGGGAATTTCTAATACCGGAACTCTGGGTTGTCATGGTAAGGACACACAAAACGCCTAGCGATATTCTCGCGGGAACTGCATCCACGTGAATCCAGAATGAGATCCAGGACAGAATGACGATAAGAATGCTGGGAACGAAAATCTGTGCTAAGTAGTATCCAATATTTCTCCTGAAGAAAAGTTTAGCCTGGAGACACGCAAATTCGTTATCTGAAATACAATGTGAAAATGTCTATATCTCGACAACAACAACAACAAAAAAACCAGATGATTTTACAGCATCGATGACATCTAAATATCTTCATAGGGAAAGACAGAAGTGATCGAAAGCAGTTTTCGTCAAGGTTATCTATTCCGAAAAGGAAACAAAATTTTATAAAAATAAAGATTAACAAATAAAGATATCATAACATTGCCGCACACATAAATGATCATTTATTCATTCACTACTAACACGGCTTACTCCATTGTATGCAAATGTAGAAAATGTGTTTGTATGGTGAACAGATGTTGCATGTAGGATCCACGCTGATAAACCAATAACCACACTATAGAATCGATAGCTTTCAAACAATATATGAACGTAGTAGCTCTTTATATTTTACGACTACTACTTGGATCCCCACCTGTTGTCAACTAGATTATAGATATAGTTCACAAACTAGATTATAGATATAGTTCACAAACTAGATTATAGATGTAGTTTACAAACTGGATTATAGATATAGTTCACAAACTAGATTATAGATGTAGTTTACAAACTAGATTATAGATGTAGTTTACAAACTAGATTATAGATGTAGTTCACAAACTAGATTATAGATATAGTTCACAAACTAGATTATAGATGTAGTTTACAAACTAGATTATAGATATAGTTCACAAACTAGATTATAGATGTAGTTTACAAACTAGATTATAGATATAGTTCACAAACTAGATTATAGATATAGTTCACAAACTAGATTATAGATATAACTAGATTATAGATGTAGTTCACAAACTAGATTATAGATGTAGTTTACAAACTAGATTATAGATATAGTTCACAAACTAGATTATAGATATAGTTCACAAACTAGATTATAGATATAGTTCACAAACTAGATTATAGATGTAGTTCACAAACTAGATTATAGATGTAGATTACAAACTAGATTATAGATTACAAACTAGATTATAGATGTAGTTTACAAACTAGATTATAGATGTAGATTACAAACTAGATTATAGATTACAAACTAGATTATAGATGTAGATTACAAACTAGATTATAGATGTAGTTCACAAACTAGATTATAGATGTAGTTCACAAACTAGATTATAGATGTAGATTACAAACTAGATTATAGATTACAAACTAGATTATAGATGTAGATTACAAACTAGATTATAGATGTAGATTACAAACTAGATTATAGATTACAAACTAGATTATAGATATAGTTCACAAACTAGATTATAGATATAGTTCACAAACTAGATTATAGATGTAGATTACAAACTAGATTATAGATATAGTTCACAAACTAGATTATAGATGTAGATTACAAACTAGATTATAGATGTAGATTACAAACTAGATTATGGATTACAAACTAGATTATAGATATAGTTCACAAACTAGATTATAGATATAGTTCATAAACTAGATTATAGATGTAGTTCATAAACTAGATTATATATATAGTTCATAAACTAGATTATAGATGTAGATTACAAACTAGATTATAGATATAGTTCATAAACTAGATTATAGATGTAGATTACAAACTAGATTATGGATTACAAACTAGATTATAGATATAGTTCACAAACTAGATTATAGATGTAGTTTACAAACTAGATTATGGATTACAAACTAGATTATAGATATAGTTCACAAACTAGATTATAGATGTAGATTACAAACTAGATTATAGATGTAGATTACAAACTAGATTATAGATGTAGATTACAAACTAGATTATAGATGTAGTTTACAAACTAGATTATAGATGTAGATTACAAACTAGATTATGGATTACAAACTAGATTATAGATGTAGATTACAAACTAGATTATGGATTACAAACTAGATTATAGATATAGTTCACATGGAGTGCTTTGTTACATGTCTCTATTGTGGATGTTCCCATTCAACTTATAAGTATACCGTATTGTATATATTGTTTATTAACAGAAATAAAGATGTTTTTTTCTTCAGGTTTTTACGTTGGATTTCAACAATATGAAATGTTCTTCTTGACAATGTTACATTATTTTAACACTTTACATATATTCTAACACTCAACTGTATTTGTCTTCTACTGACAAATTGTTTTAATGTCAACCTTCTGATACTGATGAATTGTATGGATAACTTTGATCAGTAAACAATTTTTAACATAGTGTATGGCTAGTGTTTTGTTTACTTGTACCAGGGAGGAATGAGGAGGCATAAAAGATGTTACATGTAGGATCCACACCGATAAACCAATAGCCGTGCTATAAAATCGATTACTTTTAAACCAATGCATGGATGTAGTAGCTCTTTATACTTTATTACTACTATAGTACCAATAGTATACATATGATCAGGGGCGGATCCAGGATTTTTTTAAAGGGGGGTTCTACCATTAAAGATGTTCTCTCCTGTTTGAATTTTTTCAGAAATATCAAACTTTTTTGATAAAACATTTTAACTGATACATCTTTCTCCGAAAGACATTTAAAATATTAAAAAAGAGTATGTTGGTGTGGACTTTAACGAATTACAGCCCCTCAAAGTTGCCCCTTTGCTGAAACTTAATTTTTCATGAAAATCAGCAATTTTCACAAGAAACACACTATAAAACAAATTACGTGATTTTACCCCCCCTTTTTTTTTTAGCAAAACTTCCTGACAAAAGGGGAAGGGTTCCGACCCCTGCCCCCCGCTCTGGATCCGCCACTGATGATGTACTGGCAATGAATACACAAACTAAGAGCATTTTCAAATGTATTGAACACACTGCGAGTCCTGTGAATCTATATCATGGGCACGTTATATGTTGTAGTCACAATCGTTTGATCAACAGATATCTGTTTCATGGGGATTATGTTCATCTGTCACATAAAGCTTTAATCAATTACATGCTTAACTATCGATTTATATGCAAACCAGAACTTACTAGGTCCAAAGGACGTGGTCTTCTCACACGAGCCTGTCTCTATGGGGTTATAAAAATAAAACTGTGGTGTTTCCTGTTCATCCGTTTTATCTGCGTTCATCATTATCACGGGTTTCTTCTCGTCCCAATGGAAGACCACGTTCTCTATGCTGTAAGCATCTGTAAAGAATCATACCTAAGCTTTTACATTTATGGTCCTAACAATTTAAAGGCTAGTACACGAAATGATAAAATTTTCAAGCACGCTTAGCACCAACTTGATTGTCATGGGATCATTTATATCTTTATCAATCGTCTTTTCTATGGTTGAGCCCCTGCGTTCACCAAGAGAACACGCGAGGATGGTGGCACACTGTCCACTGTGTAATCTCGATAATGTGTGGTGCCGGATACTATATATATATATCGTGTCTCACATTGTCACCGCTTTCCATAATACATGTAGTTGACTACAAAAGTTTCACACGTATTGATGTATTGTAACCTACTCGGTAGTACAACCCATTATTTACGGAGTATTCAAACAAATGAGGCCAAGTACAACTCAACGAACAAAGGAATGGAGGAAATCATCCCCCTTGATAACGAACGCTAAACTTCAGTAAAAAAAGCAGAACCCTCCGCGACTGTTGTATGACCAGTTATTATCACGCTTGTCACTCTTTCTGATTACTTCAGTAGGCTTGTGTGGCCGTAGGAACCGGAGAGGGTTGTCTGCAAATCTTTCCCCCAAAACGTTCATATTAGATAGAGAGTTCATGCTCAATAATTTTTAAGCAGAACAGAAAACTTAATCAATAAGAGTCTATGTCCTTAATTTTGTCAAAAGCAGTGTGTGTCTTTAAAACATTTCTTAGAGCTTCGTCCAATGATAATTTGGCAAGGGTTCGTCTCTGCGAGTGATGGTCCAAAGTTGGCATTAACGACAATAAGTGCATTGCAAAGTCTCCGAGATGAGGCAGTTTACACTCAGTTTTACAAGGACCGGAAGTCGTTGAAAAAGCATGTTGATGAATCTTAATGATAGAATCGTAAACTCACTGATGGGACAGCAGAACATAATTTTTCATCGTGTGCAGATACATGTATGCATTGGGAAAATTTATACGAGGCTTTAGATCTGTGTTTAACTGCATGGTACATGTATAAAATCGAGATTTGATTGACCAGGTTACAAAGTATATGTTGATCTTGAAAATATCGTATTCAAGGCTTGCACAGGTTAAACATTTGAAGACATTAATTATGTCTCGACCATCTGTGATACAGATTTGAAGCCAAAGAACCGTCACTACTAACTTATAATGTCGTAGAGAGCTTTGTATAGACATGTCAAGTGTGGTTGAGTTTTTCATATTTTCAAATGAAAAAAAATTTGCCTGACGAGATCATCAAAATTCCCAAACTAATTCTGGTACTTCCAGCAACTAACGCCACCAGTGAGAAATCGTTCCTTGTTAATTACTGACCCCAGTGACAGTGTTACGTACGGACCTGGCTTGTACCAAATGACCGCGATTCACACTTATTTCCGTTGTGCAGTGTTGTCTTTGTCATTCAAACAATTTACAATAACAGCCATGTCGAACTCCTTCATTAGAAATGCCAACCATTCCACTGCCGGAAGAATACACTGCGGGTAATGAACAATGCAAGCATTCATGGTGTGTGCGCATCATGAAATTAATTTAATAGTAACAACGATTCCTACATGTATTTTGGTGCAAAGACGATAAACAGGTAAACATATTTTAAACAGTAATACCTATAGCGATTAAAAAAAATACAGGCAAATATTTTCATATGTTTTAACTATTTTATATGTTTATATTTATGATAATCTTAGATTGGGATATCTATCAACAAACATTAATCAAAGTTAACATTAACCTACAGCAAAATCACCAAACCTTGATACGTAAACCGATAATATAGAAATCTATAGTACCATTGGCTTATTATATAATATTCTGTTTTCATGTTGATCTTTAGGTAAAATACGACCGTAGAGGGTACATATATATTTATGTAACAACTAAACACTGACGTCAGATTTGAAACGAATTAAGGGATTAGAAGACAGAAATATGCCACCATACTGATCTTATGCTTGGACATAGCCATGGTTACTATTATCAAAATAAACATGGGCAGATTGACCAACATAGAATTTAGATTTCTTTTCTTTTTGTGACGTGAACAATTTTGTTTTCATTATACCAGAAACTGACAAATTACCATAGATCGTTTAGCACATCGTGAAAATCTTTGTATAAGAAATATTTATTTTCTCCCATATATATATATATATATATATATATATATATATATATATATATTATATCTATCAGTTAGATAATTATTGGATCTAACCGTTTTGAATTTGCTAAAAATTTCCATTAAAAGTACATGCGTACATGTAGCAATTGTTAGATTGTTTTATTTCCATGATATAACTTATGCAACGTAAACTATTCAATTTCATCCAAAATGAAAAGAATAGATCGAAATTTTAAGTTCACTCTTGACTATTTTCCTTGTATAATGTATACATTGCGCGCACCTTCTTCGCATGTGATCGGGAAGAAAACAATGGCGTCGGTAAGTTTAGGCATCGAGTTCATCGACTGTAGGTATATAGGAAAATGGACCTATCAGACTGCATTCATTAAAGGGCAGTTACATGTACATGTAGATATGCACATATCCCAGAATTGGGGGGGAAATAGCACGTGGTATGCAGATAAGACAGTCACATGGTCAGCATTTGATGGTACCTGTAAAGTGCGAAACGAAATCGAAACGAAACGAAACGAAATCTACCGAAACGAACCCCACCGAAACGAAACGAAACCTACCGAAACGAAACGAAACAGATTGTATAACCGAACTCTTTTAATTATAATAATTAAAAATGTTATCTTAGGCCCCTGTGAAAGTTACCACATATAAATAAAATTCGCCTCCCCTTTGATGTAGGCTTTCAGCTTGACTGTTACAAAGTTTTAAAAGCTGGAAAGGGGGGAGTAAGCACAAAGTACATATCCATAGTTGATTAAATGCCATGTACAATTAGTTTCGGATCCATAAATTTCAGAACCGAGGGTTACAGTCTCAGAGATCTGGGGAAACACACTATACGAGGGGAGGGGTCGCCGACTTTGGATCCGCCTTTGGGCATAGATACATTGTTTGAAGAAGCTGGTGTCTGAGAAAATTGAAAGCAGGAAGAGCTCTTAACCTCTTATTTTGTCTGTAACTGCTGAGGTGCGAGTACTTTCAATAATGGAAAAACTCTATACATTTTGGGTGTTGCTAAGACGGGGAATTGAAAACGGGACGGAAAACGAATTTTTTTTTTAATGCAATAATGTTAAGAGGAGGTCGGCATTTTGTAAACTGAAAAGGCTTAAGAACAAGGAGATTTTAAGCAGAAATCACAGAGAACGGGAGGACATTAACATATTCAGAATCCACCGTTTGATATACTACATATAAATACACAATATCCACATGTATTTAGAGCAAACAATACTGAAACATGTATTTATGCCCAAAAGCGGATCCAACGCCGACGACCCCATTTCTCGTTTAGTGTGTTTCCCTAGACTTCTGACCTGTGAGACTGTAACCTTCCGTTCTGAAATTTATTGATCCGAAGCGAATTGCACATGGTATCTACCCTTCCAACTTTTAAAACGTTGTATCAGTCAAGTCGAAAGCCTACATCAAAGGGGAGGCGAATTTTATTTAAACGTGTAAACTTTAACAGGGGCCTAACATACCATTTTCAAATAATTAAAAGAGTTCGATTATACAATCTGTTTCGTTTCGTTTCGGTGGGTTTCGTATCGTTTCGGCAGATTTCGTTTCGTTTCGCACTTTACAGGTACCCCAGCATTTGATGACTCGTTTGGACAGAAAGTGTCTTAAAAGATACTTATGTAGGCTGTATTGTTGAAACTAGTTTCTTTCTTATCTCTACAACTGTAGATTTTTGTATGCATATTTGATAACGTTTTTTGTTTCATGGAACACCTTAGTATTGATATCTTTATTAAAATCTAAAATAAATATTGGAGCATGTATACCATTAAGACAATTGCTGAAAATTCAAGTACATGCAATGGGAAATGAATTTAAGGACTTATACGGATAATTTTTCTGTCGTTTACAAAGTCATACATACGTGGCAATTTGATTTAGTAACGTCACTTTAACACACGGCTATACGAGAAGGTTGTTACAAATGCATCTAAATAGCCCGTGTAATTTGGCAATTTGCATTTGTTTTAAAAAGGACATTTGTATTTATTATCAAAGAAAATGTCTGTCACTATCGGTGATACTAGATGAGAGAGCAAATAATACTTTTTGTTTCAGTGAGATAAAACAAAATCAATAGAGAAACAATGCTGATTCATCTGAGTGTTTGGGTTCTGGGGGAATCTGTCCTTCTAAGGTGACAGTTTGGTGGTAATGTGTTTCACCTCTCCGGAACTTAGTCCGAGGAGCTGTTTTACCATGCAATTAACTCTTACAGCTCTCCATGAAGATGATGCATTCCTGGTCATCTAGCGGGAAGTTGTGAAGTTTCATCGTGCACGTCAGCGTCATCGACAGTCTAGCAAAAGGAAAAGCAATCTAAGTTACTAATTAAATCACCAAGTTCAAACAAAGGTTCAGTCATTCTTTATGTTAAATAAAGCGACGTTTTTGTAATCTAATTTCTACAGAGATTTTTTTGTGATGGTGTGATTGCTTGTTCCCTAGCCAATGTATATAATCATATTTATGGAACTTAAGTAGATTAAAACTCCATTTAAAGACCACAGTAATTTGTTTTGTTTTACGAAATCAATATTTTATACACATAGTCTGTTATAATTCTCACCTAGGACAAGACAGCGAGACATTCCTGAGAGAGAGAGAGAGAGAGAGAGAGAGAGAGAGAGAGAGAGAGAGAGAGAGAGAAAAAGCACAGAAATAGCAATGAACTCTTAAATGAACATAACTGCCCTAAGTAAAGAAATATTTAATATAAACCACAGAAAATTTCACTTTATTTGGATACCCACTTCCGCCCCTGTCTTGCCTAGATGGTCGAGCGCGTTGGTTACACGCTGCTAGGAGATTTGGTTCCGCAGGTCGTGAGTTCAACCCCGGGTAGGGGCGGAAGTGGGTATCCAAATAAAGTGAAATTTACTGTGCTTTATATATATATTCTTCGAAAATCAAGCTGTGTCACTTGACAATAATTACACTACAATACGTATTTACAGAAATGAAATTGTATTATTGTAGCCAAATATTGTGAATTCCTCAGATCTGTTAATCTATATGTAATATGAAACAGGGGAAATATGTTACGCCAATGATCTGCAGAGTAAGGAATTAGTAAGTCAAAATCCTAATTTTGTTTGGCATGTTTCAAGATGGGAACGTCCTTACATCTTTGAATGTAGGTTTTGATGAGCAGAGGGTGCTGATTTGTCGCAGTAAGAAACTTAAGGTGTCTTACCTGATACTGTAGAACACCGTGTCGTTCTGATGTCTTACCTGATACTGTAGAACACCGTGCCGTTCTGATGTCTTACCTGATACTGTAGAACACCGTGTGTCGTTCTGGTGTCTTACCTGATGCTGTAGAACATCGTGTCGTTCTGATGTCTTACCTGATACTGTAGAACACCGTGTCGTTCTGATGTCTTACCTGATGCTGTAGAACATCGTGTCGTTCTGGTGTCTTACCTGATGCTGTAGAACGCCGTGCCGTTCTGATGTCTTACCTGATACTGTAGAACATCGTGCCGTTCTGATGTCTTACCTGATACTGTAGAACATCGTGCCGTTCTGATGTCTTACCTGATCCTGTAGAACATCGTGTCGTTCTGATGTCTTACCTGATGCTGTAGAACGCCGTGCCGTTCTGATGTCTTACCTGATGCTGTAGAACACCGTGTCGTTCTGATGTCTTACCTGATGCTGTAGAACGCCGTGCCGTTCTGATGTCTTACCTGATGCTGTAGAACGTCGTGCCGTTCTGATGTCTTACCTGATACTGTAGAACATCGTGTCGTTCTGATGTCTTACCTGATACTGTAGAACATCGTGTCGTTCTGATGTCTTACCTGATACTGTAGAACATCGTGTCGTTCTGATGTCTTACCTGATACTGTAGAACATCGTGTCGTTCTGATGTCTTACCTGATACTGTAGAACACCGTGCCGTTCTGGTAAATGTGAAGCAGTTTGTTGTTGACCGTCACCGTGTGGAATGTAGCTTGTTTTTCGTTGGGGAAATACGTATCAGGTACCCAAACATTCTCTATCATCTTTTGATCAAGTTCCAAACTTGAAAAGTTACTGTGTTTGGTAAAATTAAGGCGCGGATCCACCCAAGTTTGGTAGAGAAAAAGGTTGAGAGAGAAATCCTGTAGGTGCAATTAAAACAATTTGAATGGAAGGTCTACTTTGGCGAAACGCTTAATATTTCACGCATTTTAACATGTAATTTGACAGTTACATCTTGGATTGGGGTATTATAAAGAAACAATGTAGGTAGAAATACATTACATTGAAACCAATACATTTATAATATTACTAACAAAACACTGGTAAATGTGAATATATGATATAAATGTATATTAAACATTGATACTTATGTACATGTATATACACTGTATATGTAATTAAGTACATTTATTTACCATGGACTTTTTTATGGAGTCGATACTTACATGTATATGTATATATATGTAGTGTACATTTATCTGCCATCGAAATTTCATTTATGGAGTCGATACTTATGATCTCACTGGGATCCGAGTTAGAATAGGTTCTCAGTGCCCCTTGCTTGTCGTGAAAGGCGACTAAATGGGACGGTCCTTCGGGTGATACTGAAAAACCGAGGCCCCGTGTCACAGCAGGTGTGGCACGATAAAGATCCCTCCCTGCTCAAAGGCCGTAAGCGCTGAGCATAGGCCTAAATTTTGCAGTCCTTCACCGGCATTGGTGATGTCTCAATAGGAGTGAAATATTCTCGAGAGGGACGTTAAACAAGATACAATCAATCAATCATCGATACTTGCGTATATGCATTTATTTACCAATGATATTTCATTGATGGAGTCGATACTTTTGTATAGACATTTACCATTGATATTTCATTGATGTGGTCGATACTAAAGTATATACATTTATTTACCATTGATATTTCATTGATGGAGACGATACTTACATTATGTATATACATTTATTTACCATTGATATTTCATTGATGGAGTCGATGCTAATGTGTATACATTTATTTACCATTGATATTTCATTGGTGGAGTCGATGCTAATGTATATACATTTATTTACCATTGATATTTCATTGATGGAGTCGATACTTACATTATGTATATACATTTATTTACCATTGATATTTCATTGATGGAGTCGATGCTAATGTATATACATTTATTTACCATTGATATTTCATTGGTGGAGTCGATGCTAATGTATATACATTTATTTACCATTGATATTTCATTGATGGAGTCGATACTTACATTATGTATATACATTTATTTACCATTGATATTTCATTGATGGAGTCGATGCTAATGTATATACATTTATTTACCATTGATATTTCATTGATGGAGTCGATACTTACATTATGTATATACATTTATTTACCATTGATATTTCATTGATGGAGTCGATACTTACATTATGTATATACATTTATTTACCATTGATATTTCATTGGTGGAGTCGATGCTAATGTGTATACATTTATTTACCATTGATATTTCATTGATGGAGTCGATGCTAATGTGTATACATTTATTTACCATTGATATTTCATTGGTGGAGTCGATGCTAATGTGTATACATTTATTTACCATTGATATTTCATTGATGGAGTCGATGCTAATGTGTATACATTTATTTACCATTGATATTTCATTGATGGAGTCGATACTAATGACGGACAACTTTAATGTTACGTTGGTCGCTCTATCTGAAAAAAAAAAAGAACTTGTAAAAATAAAGTTCCCTCTTTCTTTTAGTGTTTAATGATATTGCACATAAGGAGATTAATATTGAACATTCTTGGGATTTTTTATTAAATTTAAGGTGGATGTTTAGATGGTACAATTAATTTTCTTCGGAAACAAAGGAAAGGCAACTTCTTTTTCTGTAAGTCACACGAGTCGTTGTCAAAAGCACTGTTGTGTGTGTCAAGTTGATATCTTTCAGGACAGATCGCGTGACAGCTTTAATGATGTCATAAAAGTCCTGATAGTTTTGAATTTTCTGCTGTAATTTCAAGGTCATGTACGAATCAACATCGTCTTGAAATACACACATTAAACACAGATAATTTGCTCTGAACAGGGAGCGAACCAGCTTCTAAGTCACGTCGCTGTTCTTCATACCACACCCCTTGCGGAACAGGAGAGTTCTATGTATGTACAGATGTTGATGGAGTACCAAATTAAAGTTGTTTCATTCTAACATTTCACAATTAATTAAAACTACCCAATTCTTTATTTTGTATCGCTTATAAGAAAGGTAAAGATAACGAACAGTAATCAATCTCATAACTCCTGTAAGCAATACAAATTAGAGAGTTGGGGAAACACGGACCCCTGGATATACCAGAGGTGGGATCAGGTGTCTGGGAGGAGTAAGCATCCCCTGTCGACCGGTCACACCCGCCGTGAGCCCTATATCTTGATCAGGTAAACGGAGTTATCCGTAGTCAAAATCAGTGTGCCAAGAACGGCCTAACAATCGGTATGAAATACGTCAGACATCATTTGACCCAATGATAAATTGTATTGACGAACTAGATCGTTATAACGACCAAAGAATTTCCGAAATGCTGATTTTAAACGAGACTATTGGAATCCCTGCAACATCAACTTGGTTGTCAGTAGCCTGCTTCGATTTAAAAATTGATCATAAGCAGAACAAGCTCTTGCGTATTGAATCAGTTGAGAGATATAACACCCTATGCAGGTGATAATGGAATATTGCTACATAAATATGGGGAGTTGACGATGGAGAAGCTGAAATCATCGCGTTTGTCATAAAGTTGAGTTGTGAGATCGATCACCGTTCGTTATCTTCACCTTTCATAAGAAAGGAATATAAATTTAGATATAATAGATGCATCATCGGAACTTTATAAGGATGGTTTCTTTAAAATATAACTAAAATAATTTTGATGAAAAGCATCTAATCGACCGCTACAATTTTAAGCATTCTCTTAATTTTATTTCCCAGGGAACATACGAGAATTGTAATTTGATTATCTAAAAATGGTAAACAGAAAACAGAATTTTAAATGCTCATTTTATTTTATTTTTAAAGCATACTATCTTTTATTTAAGATAATAGTTGAATGATCGTTCTAAATATATATAATCATATACAATAACGCAATAGAGACGTTTAAATGCATTATAATAAACAATTTATATGAAGAACAAATATTAGAATTACACTTAAAAATGCAGTTGTTTAGAAATTCAATACATTAGTATGATTCATATAGCTGAATGAAAAGAAATTAAAGGAATTATTTTAAACATATGAAAAATTCATTATCAGATTCAGAGGAACGTTAAACAATATACAAGAATCAATGAATCAGATTTTTATTGAAGTTTCAGGTCTGTTGTGGGGTGCTTATATGGCAAATTACATTTAAGAATTGATTAAATGTCATGATATGCAAATGAAGTTATTGTTTTAGATGTATTGCAGAGACTTCAGAAATGTGGTTAATGTGTCAAATAGACCTCTCCGGATCTATGTCACGTGATGATGCCGATTGTTTGCTAGACTGACGGTGCAGTGTCTCCAACTCTGATTCGCGCGTCGCGTTGTTTGAATATCACATTAACTATTATGCACATGTAAATATCTGCATTGTAGCATATTCTAAACAAAACTTTTTTCCTTTTTATATATCATCATTTTTCCTATTTATTTGATTGCGGTGCACTATACATACTACATGTACAATGTAATACAGGTCAGGGTTATTAAGTCAGTGTGAATACACTTAAAAGAACCTCGTGTTCAGACGTGATGGAAAAATCTTTGTGTTCTTCAAATTTTTAAGCAAAATATTAAGTTATCTGTGACAAGTTGTTCGCTGTTGTAGATTAAAATATTGTGTATATGTACAACTACATCATGTACATCTAAATTTAGATATACATGTAGATACATTAAAGGAACTGTTAAAGGATCGACTTTATTCAGAAGATAATGCCCCCTCAAATACGTCAATGGTTGTATCCTCACCAGTCCGCACATGCTACGGAGTTACGCGTTAACAGTTTAATCAAGCAATTGTTGGAAAACGAGCATTGGATATGAATATGACTCGGGGCTGTACATGTATCTACCGAAACAGGAGAGGTAAAGATAACGAACAGTGATCAATCTCATAACTCCTCTATAGAAGTCAAATTTAAGTTTAGGGCAAACACGAACCCCTGGACATACCAGGGGTGAGATCAGGTACCTAGGAAGAGTAAACATCACCTGTAGACCGGTCACAGCCGTGAGTCCTACATATATATCTCGATCGGGTAAATGGAGTAATTTGTCGTCAAAATCAATGTGCAAAGAATGGTCTCCTTTGGTATGAAACATGTCAGACAGCATTTAACCCAATGACAAATTAGATCGTCATAAAGATCATAAAAATTGCGAAATGCTTAATGTTTTAATTTGGTAAACGTAAGCACGTGGTGTTTAGTGTGTGGTTTTTAAATTTCTGATTAAAACATCTGAGTGATGGGAAACTAAATCTTATGTTGATTGAGAAACTGTATTGAAGTTACGTGTGATAGGCCGTTTGCTGTTGCACGTGACATTCATGTGGATATTTGAACATGAATCACTTTTCACGTGAAATTCACATGAAATTTACGTGAATTTCACATGAACAGCAATTCACGTGAGGCACATGTACCTGTGTCTGATAAAGATAATAATAAAGTGATTAATTACAATTGTTTAATTGTAATAGATATTTAAAAATTGAAAATATAATGAAAATAAGTCAGTTTAATTTTTTTTTAAACCCATAATTTCATTATTTCAATGTACATGTATACGGTAATTATTTCTTTTATGTTATAATGCTTGACAAAGTTCAACTCTCAGGAGTATATGTTGTACTGTGATTTGTATTTCTTCAACCCGTAGGGCAATAACGCAATATCGGCGGATGCACTGGAACAACCGCAGTTTTATGCAATTGATTTATTGACTTTCAGGCCAAAGAATGAATTAAATATTAATGCCAGTTTTTGATTTGGAATGAGTAATGTAGTAATGAACACACATTATGGTACACAGTTATATTGTATATTATGTTGTCTAACTATTGTTATGTTTTGGCTGCATCGTGTAACCTACCTTCCTCGTAATTAGGTGCGATTCTGTTGTCATAAGAGCTGTTGACTAACAGAGTCTGTAAGACATCTCGCCTAGGACAAGAAAGAAAGAAGGATAAAAAATTATCCCGAAACAGTAAAGTACACGAGTTGTTAAAATCCTGCAAAGTAAGCATAATAATCGTAGCAGTAATTCAACTTGTGCAATTAAGATGCAAATTCTCCGATGAATCTAAATTTCCTACAATACTCTGTGTATTTATGGGCGAGAAACATGCAATAATTATGGCAATATACGTAAAGTGCAATTATCTGATGTAACAAAAACACCTGCTTATTATTTGCTAGATATCTCACTGTTTCGCCGGTACACTATGAATAATGCAAAGACGACTACGCAGTACATTAATATGCACGGAAAACCTTATTGATGCTGCTTCTTGAGTGAGTTTGATATGCATGGAGTTTTCCCCCCGGGAATCGAACACATAGCCTAGGGCTTACCAGCTAACACAATGTGACAGTTTTCACTATCATTCTCGTAAGATTTATAATGTTTATTTTAGGGACACCGTCTGGGTTAGGAAAATAATAATGTGAACTTAATGAAACTAAACTATGTCTATCTTTGTGATGGTCTATCGATTTATTGGTTATAACTCAAAACTAATACCGTAATGCACGAAGTAATGGGCTCATTTAACAATTTTACTATTGCATATAAGGAATATAAGTGTCTGAAATGTTTGTATCATGCGGTATATGTACATAAATATGGAACATTGATATAAACACAGAAACATGGGGATAATTAGGCTCTGTATGTTCAGTCCGTTATGTAGAAATCTGTCACTTGTTCTCACTGCCTTATATACCCCCCCCCCCCTATACATGTACACAGTCTAGATAGTTATTCCTTCTATCCATGTGCTGTGATGTATTGTAGCTGATAATCAACAATTATAGCAAGTACAGGGTGTAATATCACGTGTAAGTAATCTATTTATAGTGAACTGTGTACATTCTAATTAGCCATTATGTTAACGTGCAGTTTAAAAATAAATTATACACTCGCCCCAACGGACCTATATGCCACGTTCAGCACAAAACCTCTATGCAATATGTAAAGAACAGGGAAAAAAAAAGAACAGCGTTAAGAAATACATGAAAATTTACACAATAGAAATAATGTTCTACGTTCAGCAATGTCTTTTATGATATATTGTATGACCGGCGGAAAGGGTAAAGAAAGACGTTAAAGCAAAACGAATAATTAATTTTCAAAAACATTCTGAAATACAAAACAAACCTGCTTAAAGTAAAACCAACAGACTCCGTTACAAAACCAACGATCGCCGATGCAAAACCAACTGTCATTAACTGAATTGATAATTCAGATAATTGTTCGTTTCGCATTAACGTCTTTTTTACCAGTTCCGCCGCCCATAATATTGGGAATATATAACTATATACACATGTATATGCATCATGGAAATACAATGCATTCTTAATTTTTAAAAATAACCGACTGTCTACGCAGAACGAAAAATACATTTACTACGCAACCTGGCGAGGATAATTTGAAATTAGCAAATTACATGTAGCATACACAATATATATATATATATATATATACACACTGAATCTATTCTCTCATATTTCTTTTGAAATTATTGCAATGAATACATGCTTGTTGCAAACTAGTTCGATTCGGTTCTTTACTATTACCATTACAAAATATGGAGCATCGTCAAGGTCAATGGTTGCATTGGTTGTTCCGTTTAAAGTAACGAAATGGTCAGCAATATATTTCACTACTTGAATCTAGTTTACATTTTTTTTTTAAATATATGAAAATATATTTAAGATGTGATTGATTAATTGAATATTGTTTAACGTCCCTCTCGAGAATTTTTCACTCATTTGGAGACGTCACCATTGCCGGTGAAGGACTGTAAAATTTAGGCCTATCCTCGGGGCTTACGGCCTTTGAGCAGGGAGGGATCTTTATCGTGCCACACCTGCTGTGACACAGGACCTCGGTTTTAGTGGTCTCATCCGAAGGACCGCCCCATTTAGTCGCCTCTTTCAACAAGCAAGGGGTACTGAGGACCTATCTAACCCGGATCTCCACGGGATTTTTAGATGTGTGTGTGTGTGACCATGATTCATCTAACAGAATTGCGGAGGAAGACATCAACTTGGTCATTCCTCCGTGTGTTTGGTCTGGTGTACTTCTAAAGATTTAAGATGAAACCAAAGGTTAAGGTCAATAGTTGGTAATACAAAATTCCTTTGTGTCTGACTTTCTACTCAATTTAAATTACATACACTGTATATGTGAATGTCGTCTTACAAAAATTAAACACTCAGCTCTTTTGGGTGACACAGACCAACGATAGAGGCCATCTGAAAGCACATCTTAACATATACAGTGTTGCGAGAAAATATCCCAATTCGTTGGAGATTTTTGTATCGGTTATTTTTACAAAAGATAATCCATCTTAAGATGTTTTGGTCATCTTATTTTGATACACATGAGATTACATATTTGGGAGGTTGTACGGTAGCTACATGTATATTGTTTGTGAAAAGTAATAAGCAATTCTGTAAATTGCCCCCCCCCCTTTTTTTGTTTTGCAAATCAGAATCATTAATTCAATTAACTTGATTTACAGGTGCAAGGAGGGCCCCAAACTATAGTTCATTTTGGAGAGGTTTCTCGCCTCTGTTGTTTAAAGTTTCAATGTCTCTTTCTCGTGTGTTGTTACATGTGGAAACAACATTTATTATTTCACCACTTTAACGGTATAGTATGTTAATTTTATTTGTTTTCTGCATGAAATACATCCGTCCTCTCAGCTGCAAAACTGTAGATATCAATTTACAAAAGATGTCAATAAAACTATACGTACAATGTAAACTCCTCAGGAAAAATATCAATTAATCGATAACATTTTTGTACATGTTGAAACTATTAATGACTCCTTTTGTCTATTTTTCAATTCAATATAACAATATATACATTTATATATGCATGTACTAAGGGTGATATATTTCTGATCTTTCTAAGGTCGGTACTAAGGGCGATATATTTTTGTTCTTTCTAAGGTCGATACATGAGTATGTCTGATCGTACTGAGGTGAATATATGTTTGATACTGTGGAGGATATTTAGTTTTGTATGCCATCATTGAGCAGCCAATTCCGCCAGCTGTGTTAGTAAGACGGCATGCACAATCCACAAATGTTACAAGGAAAAATCAGTGGACAGCGCACCCCGGATAAAGATAATTATAAAGGCCAAGTGGTTATAGACATTTGAGAATTAAGGAGGTATACTACACCGTCATAATGGCTGACTTCTTTTTTAAAATGAAAATATAAATATCAGTAATATTTGTATATTCCTTTGAATTTTGATTGCCAAACTGGTAGCTTAGTAGTTAACATGTCGACTGCCGATCTACAGATTGCGAGTACGAATTTAACTGTTTTTATATTACTTTCTACTAAAGCTGTATTTTTGTAGATTTAAAAGTTTCCAATTTCAAAAGGTTATTATATATATCCTTCACTTTTCATCCATATCAAACTTCCCTGGTGTGTTATTCCTCCTTAATTTCACGAGAAACTTGGCAGAATGATTAAGGATAATTTTAAAGTAAAATAGAGATTTTTAAAAAAAAAAAAAATTAGTAATAATAAGACAAGGCTTCCAATCAAAACATTTGAATTATCTCTTTACTGTAACGTGAAATCGTAAAATAGACGTGCAGACAACGCAGGAAATGTCTTTTGGTCGCTCTGATGACCTGCTACATCTAGTTATGATGACCTGTTCACTCACTGGACGGACTGTCATGCAGTACTTAATTTCCATATCACTAATGACCTAAGTATTCAATCTCTTCTGAGATTCCATGTTAGAATTCAAGACATCCCTAAAGCAATAAAGGCTAGTGCTCTCCTTACTTAAGTCCATACACATTTGTTTCAGTACCGAGGATTTGATCAATATTATGTCTTAATGTAACAATGAAGTATTTGCTTGTCATTAAATATACATTACTGAACACTTTCACCAGTCCGACAGTCGGAAGACACACGTGCACTTTTGTATTGTGCAAACGAAGATTACTGTCAACAGTAACTAAAGTTACCATCAGTTACAGTAAGTAACAAACACCACATGCACCGGTTGTAACATACACCGTCCCGTGCCCCTTGAATGACCGCAGTAGGTTAATTCACTAATAACCATTTACCACATTTGAATTAGAAACTACAGCATCGAAAAGTGCAGACATAATCGGGTAATCACGATGCCCAGGAAACAGGTGCTCGGAAAATGAACGCGGTATCTGTCAGCGTCAATAGTTCATAACGAAGTGAAACACACAGGAAAATTAACAGGTAATAAAAGATACTTACCTCGCCATTTCACTAAGAGCCATCGGTAAAATACTTAGCCATATTGACACCGTGCACAAGTTCATAGTTAATTCTGGTGGCCTCATCGTGAGTTTCTACTGAGATCAGACCCGGCGCGTTTTGTCGCTGCCTTCTCTGTAACAATACATCGCTCCGATATTATTCGATGGTGCCCGTGTTGTTTCCGATCGACGTATTGTAAAAATGAATGCGTTTGTGGTCGCTGCGCTGTATCTTATGTCTTTTTCTAACTATGATTTTAATTAAAATATTGGGATAAAACATGAGACAAGGGCCCTAGATAATTTTAAAAAACAATGATTAAAAACTGCTCTTACATTAATAATCAGCTAAAAGGTATTCCGCTCCATAGGAATGCATCATCGATATTTCACACCTCAAGATAGCTAAGTCTTGATATCGCCAGAATTTCCTTACTTTAACTTTTCAAACCAATCTAAGAAATTAAATCTTCCAGGGCCAAACATACATGTATATAAATCCTGGAGAACTACAGGTACATGTTAATCAGAAGTGCGTGTTAATTAGAGAGTAATTAGAGCTCTACACGTGGGTCTGACTCAAACAGTAAATATGCATTGGTATATATGTATTTACTTGAAGATATATTTTAAAATGTTGCCTAGCCGAAATACATACAGAAAATTCAAGTCAGAAAAGCTTCTCTTTACAAAGTATTGCCAATAAAATGCTGACTCTAGGTGTAAAATTGCAGTCATTTTTTCCTCTTAATTTTGCCTATGGATTTGTTTTTTGGAGAAAAGTTCTGTATAGTTTTCTGGATAAGCGGGCTTGGATTTCTTCTGTTCAGTTTTCTGGATAAGCGGGCTTGGATTTCTTCTGTAGTTTTCTGGATAAGATGGCTTGGATGTCATGGTAATAAAAGTATGGGTTAGTGTACATATAAAAAATGTTCGAAACAAAATATGCCCCACCCTTTCATTGCTAAAAATACTCAAATGCATAAAAAATTAATTACCTTGACCATCTTGTTAATGATCTTTAAAGTTATGAGACACTACACCTACTCTGAATATGTATTCATACCACATTTCATGAAATTTAGCATATGTAAGTTGACAGAAGGAATTCGTACAATGAAAGGTTTTCGTAAAGGTCATATATTGTTTCATTTGCAATAAGATTTTGCATACACGAGGGGTTATCGATAACACCGCTACTGCTGAATTACGTACATATACAATGTATATCAAAGAAATTATATAATGCTTATGAAAATTTTCAAAGCGAACAGATATTACATATTCTCGTTACCTCACTGAACATAAACAATGTATCAATACCATGCATACCCGACTCAGCTAAAAAAAAAAATCGCCGTTTTTGCTTTGATAAACAAAAGTTCTAAATTTGTTTAAAGGGAAAGGCAACCCTAACCACATTGTTGCTTTTATGAATAACGTATTACTGACTGATATCGTAAATGACAGTCTTTAACAACAAAAGTTCTTGCTTAACGATTGAATCAATATTAATCTATAATTTATTCAAATAACCCGCGAGTCCTGTGGGGATCCGGATTAGAATAGGTCCTCAGTACCCCTTGCTTGTCGTCGAAGGCGACTAAATGGGGCAGTCCTTCGGATGAGACCGCAAACACCGAGGTCCCGTTTCACAGCAGGTGTGGCACGATAAATATCCTCCCCTGCTCAAAAGCCATAAGCAACGAACATAGGCCTAAATGAAGCCCTTCACCGGCAGTGGTGACGTCTCCATGTGAGTGAAATATTCTCGAAAGGGACGTTAAACAATATTTAATCAACCAATCAAATAACCTGCCGCTAAGAGAGCGGTCATTAAAAGTTTAATTTATGATGTCACACCTTCGGGTCCGGTTTATTTCATCAGCAGCAAAGTTATGAGATTGATCACTGTTCGTTAATGTCTTCACCTTTCACTATAAACATGACAAGTCATGAACAGTTAAGTTTGGAGTTGTATAGATTTGAGCCCGTTCATTCGCAAGAAAAGATTGAGAAAAGAAAACGTTCATTCGAGTCGCAGACCAGGCAGACGGTACGCGTTTCTTCATTCAAATATCTCGAACCTCAACTTGTCATTACACAAATGACGGATCCATATTTTACATAGTCTTTTCTTTTCACTTTCAGATGACTTGGCTAGGTCAGAAATTTCGAATAAAAACACTTTTCACATCTCCCCTTCGCATTAGTACAATTAACAGCTTGACTGGAAGGCATCAATCTATTCATTTGTAAAATCAACCACATGCACACCTTTGATGACCTTATCTCATCAAACCCAGAACAGACGGTGTGACGTCAAAATTATTGATTTTTGTGGTCTTGAATACAAGAGTTTCATATCATATCATATCATGGCGGGAATTTCAATTGTTAACGTTTCCAAATTAGTACTGAAGCTTATATAGGCCATATATTAACAGAATAGTGTGACAAATATTTATTATATAATAATCCTATCATATATTATGTAAAATGTTTGGGTTTGCTTTACCCTTTAAAGCAATTTCTACCCAGAGTTATCGTTCCCGCTACGCTCCACTAATACCTCTGTCAACGTCTAAAAATCATATCAAAACGTACTAAAACTAACTTAACATATCAAACTGTAATTATCATATCTAAGCAAATCAAACACTTGTCTGAATTTTATAAACGCAGAAGCTGGTAAATATGAGACACCTAAAAGGTTTTATATAAATATTCATTCATCCAGTAATACTAGAATAATCATGGAATTCGTTGTTTTTGTGAACTTACTGTAAGATTTTAAGCTTAACACTAAAACTTGTAAAATCATACTTTATAATGCAATAGGTAGAAATAAGTTTTACCAAGAATCTTGACATTCAGACGTTGACAGAGGTGTTGTATCGCAGCGTAATACGCCCTCTGGTGAGATATTGTCTTTAAAGAGGGTTGCGAAAGTGAAACGATAGAAATGAAAGCGGCGGATAAAACATCTCCGGATTGTCATGCATAGCGTTATATTAAATAAAGATAAAGGATAAACACAAAACATGAAATCGATTGCTTTGAAATGATACCAATAAAAGTATGGACCGTGGAGGAGAAATACATTTGGTGATTATTATTTGGTCTTCATACGAATCTACCTCGCACGTGTGACGTTTTATAGTAAACCATTTTCTCTGTTCTATGTTAATTAAGAGTCGCAGTTGCTCAGGGCTGGTGCTTTCGCTTCGTAACCAGGTGGTCGTGAGTTCGAGCCCCGCTTGTGTCAAACCTAAAACGTAAAAGTAGGTAATGTAATTATCATGGGTACCTTAGCAATGTTTGTACACGTGGGGAAATGGGAAATTGTGTTTTGGAATGGATGAATGATTGAACAGTGACCGCCGCGGTGGCCGAGAGGTTAGAGCGTTCGCCCCGCATGCTGGAGGCCGGGGTTCGAATCCCGGTCGCGACATATCGAAGTCAGTTAAAACAGGTAGTGACAGTTCCATCGCCAAACGCTCGGCATCAGGTGTGAATGTCACGGGTCCTCGGAGATGACCTTAAAAACGGATGACCCGTGTCACAGTAGGTGTGGCACGCTAAAGAACCCTCACTGCTCAATGGCCATAAGCGCCGAGCATAGACCTAAATTTGAAGCCCTTCACCGGTCTTGGTGACGTCTCTATATGAGTGAAAAATTCCCGAGCAAGACGTTAAGCAAGATACAAACAATCAATCGTGCGCATGTGTGAATAAGTTATCGAAGGCTCAGAATATTTCACGTTTTCTCCATGCCGTTATGTCTGACCACGAAGACGTGGAACTCAACCTTCTTTACGACACTCCGACTCACCGAACCCCCTCCCAGACTACTGCTCCTAAGCCATCGTAAATCAGTTCCGCTGTAAACCTAACAATACGGTAAATGACTTGGCGGATGCGGTGAGTTTGTTTAAAACTGTTATTGACTCGCAATTTGCTTCTCTCCGAGAAGCTTCTTTCAGAACAACAAAAAAAAAATATGCAAATTGTTGTCACAGAAAGTAAAGGACAGTAAAGCTTGAAGTTAACAGTATTCAGTTTTCTTATAATGAAGAGATTATTGATGGCCTTGATAATTTATCTACCGTTCTTAGCGATAGCTCGGCGACCACCATTGTTGATAAAATAAAGTAAAAAAAAAAAAAAAAAAAAGGAGAAGCTAATTAGAATAGCTGATGGTAGCCCAGCTGGTTGGAGAACAGTTCGCGAGTACGAACACAACGACTGCGCTAAAGATGCAGATGATGACAGGAAAATTAGGAGCGCGAAATCACGGGCCATGCGCCAAAATTTCAAAGGCAAGGGGCGTGTTTACAGCGGCAGTTTCTCAGGTGCAGCTTCCTACTGTTGGCGACTTCTGCATTCAGTCAGCCCTTTCGGCCATTTGGAGGCTAAAGGAGAACCCCCAACCGTCCGATGTATGTCACAAGTGCTTCTAAACAGGCCATTTAAAGAGTCGTTTCCCCCTCACCTACTCACAATCCTCCACTTGGTATGCATGTACAAGTGCAACAGGGGGAAAATAATGATAAGTATAAATCGTGTTCAAGTTGATCTGTTATTCCCGATATTGGCATGAAAAACACGGCTAAATTTTGAAAATAAATGTTATCAGATTACAGACAGGGTCACGTTTGTCTTGGAAAGAATTGAAACTTATGACTGTTTTTTCTCTCGATTATTGAAAATGACTATTCTTTTGATTTTGTATAGGTATTACCCGCCATCAATGCAATTTGATAACATTTTATCAGCCTTGATGAATGCAGATTTTGTTTCAGAAGCTGTCCAAGAGCTGATAGGCTCGGGTAGAATAGTTCAGGTAGAAGACAAACCTTATTATTAATATAGAAAACCACAAAAAGAAGACTTATTTTAGATCTTAGTTTCTTGAACTATTACACAAGGAAAGAAAAAGTGAACTATTACACAAGGAAAGAAAAAGTAAAATTCGAAGATTGCTATTCGGTATTTTGAAAGGAATTGCTATATGACAAAATTCAATTTACAGTCAATATACCATCATATTGATATTGATCCTAGTTTTCAACACTTTTTGGGGTTTTCATGGAACGAGAGTAATTTTTGCTTCACTGTTTTACTTTTTGGTCTTTCACCAGCTCCTTATGTTTTCACTAAATGTTTAAGACCATTGGTAAAGTACTGGAGAAAAATAACCTTAAAGTGGTTTTATATTTAGATGATGGTCCTGTCTTGGCGAGGTCTGAAAGTAAATGTATTTACGCCACCAATTTTATAAGACAGTCTTTAACTTCTTCAGGATTTTTCATTTATGAGAAAAATTCTATTTTACACTCTGTACAAGGAATTGAATGTCTGGGATTGTTGTGGATATCTTTTGATTTCAGTTTGAGTATACTACAGCGGAGAATTGTAGACCTAGAAGTTTGTCAAGAGAGGGTTATTAATGCTGCGAGAATCGCAGCGCAGTTCACAGGAAAAATCATATCAATGTTACCTGTCATGGGAAATGTGGTTAGACTTATGAGTCTTACTTGCCACGCCGCTATTGAGAGTCGGGTCTCTTGGGACAGAAAATTAGATCATTGTTTTAGATTCAATTTGGCGCGAAATGTAATTCTGGAGGAAATATTTTAGATTATACTATTCTAAAAGCCTTCAAAACTGCTAAAGGAAGCATGTTATTGTTTATTCAGATGCTAGCGACGTTCCGGGAGTGGCATACACTGTCGAGACAGATGAGAAAATTTGTCATTGTGCATGGAATGAAGTTGAAAAAAACTTGGAGGGAATTGAAAGCTATACAATTAGGCCTATTGTCCTTTTGCAAGAACATGTGGGGAAAACATTAAAATGGTTTATCAACAATCAGAACTGTGTCAAAATCATTGAAAGCGGGAGTATGAAAAGAGATTTACATGAAATATCAATGAGTATTTTTCAAATTTGTTTATCAAATGGTATAAGTATTGACGCACTGTGCATTCCCCGAAGTGAAATTTTAAGAGCAGATTACTTGAGCAGACTTATAGATTACGAAGATTGGGAGACAACAGACGAATATTACAAGTGTATTTGAAGTTTTGGGGTCCATTTGATATTGACTGTTTCGCTAGCTTTAAGAATACACAGTCAGGCCGTTTTAATTCCTTATTTTGGAATCCCGGTACAGAAGTGTATATTGCTTCAGTTTTTCATGGGAGGGAGATAATAACTGGCTTGTCCCTCCCATTTCAATGATTGGCAAATGCATTTTACATTTCATAGAAACAAACGTTCGAGGTTCAATCGTTCCTAAATGACCTTCATCATATTTTTGACCATTGATTTTTTATGAAAGTAATGAATTCATACCTATTGTTAGAGAGAATTCCATGAGCATTACAGAATTTACAAACAAGGAGATAACAGTAATTCTATAGGTTCTCCTATATTCTCATCAAATGTTCTGGCTATTAGATTGGATGCAACGAGCAATACATAAACTGGTCCTGGTGTGCAGGAGCACATTGCAGATGCGGGATTCTGCTTTAAACAGGTCCTGGTATGTCAATGCGCAGTACAGATGATTGGTTAATCTTTAAAAAAAGTATGTAATATTTGAAACTCTTCGTTGGAGGTTATAGATTGCAGATGAATTGATGTATAGAATTATAAGGCCTTGGTGTGCGAAATGCGTATTGCTGACGATATATGGAGATTTTTTTTTCCATTGCGAATTACATGTATAAATACATTGTGGATTTGAATATTGATTTTATACAAAGCCATATATATATATAGGTAGACAAACATTCAAGTCTACTCGGACCCTAAACTTAACGAACTTGCTGCACTTCTCCCTGAGTACTGCTTGAAGGTCAAGACTGAGAACACCCGAAAAAAATATAAGTATTCATTTAACAAGTTCTGTAGATGGTGTTCATCACATAGTTCAAATTTATCATTTCTTCCTTCGGAAGATGTATTTAGGTTTTATTTGTAAACAATTTGTTTCTGCAGCTAAAGTGGACTGCTGATATTTTGAGTTCACGGTTTGGCTATATATGTTTAGATAAAGCTTATCTTTTAAGATACAATGGAATGCACTTGGATAGAAGTCTATTTGAAGAGCAGGAATATTGAATTAATAATTTCACTCAGATACCATTGTCGCTGTCATACATATCGTATTTTTTATTTCTTTTGTGAACGTTTTCAATCGATAGTCAAAAGTTGTAGTTCGTAGGCAAGCAGATAATATAATATTAGATACAGATAGATAATAAACACCGAAGCGAAGATAACGAACACGGACCCCTGGAGACACCAGAGGTGGGATCAGACGCCTGGAAGGAATAAGCATCCCCTGTTGACCAGTCACACCCTATTCTTTCACAAGTTTTATGCCTCATTTCGGAAAAGAGGGGGCGTGTTGGTTTTTACCTGTTGGCCAGTGCACATATTATGTCTAACTTGAAAACTGACATACAAATTATGTATCTTCGGAAGAATAAAAAAACCTGAAGACGTCTTCATCCTTTTTTGACTTCCGAAGAATTTTTTTTCCCAAAGAAATCAAATTGCCTGCCACCACACAGAACATGAATTTTATTCATATGACATTTCGTAATATTTCGCGTTATTCCTCCAAAGTTTCGTGTGATACTTCATGTTAGCATTAATCCATGAAGTTATAAAAGATAACAATGGATTTCTATAGATCTTGTGATACTTCATGTTAGCATTAATCCATAACAATGGACTTCTATAGATCTTGTGATACTTCATGTTAGCATTAATCCATGAAGTTATAAAAGATAACAATGGACTTCTATAGATCTTGTGATACTTCATGTTAGCATTAATCCATGAAGTTATAAAAGATAACAGTGGACTTCTATAGATATTGACAAAAAATCTGGATAGAAAACCCCAAATAAATCATAGATAATTATTTTATTCCATGAATGAACATCATATGAAAAATCTGAATGTGAAAAATATTTTATAACAATTTACGTACTAAACTTTGTAAATGGTGTTTAAAAAGTGTTGAGTCTGTTGTTTGCAGGATATGGTGAAGGGGTTTGCGGAGCAGCGTTTCTTTTCTGGAGTCCTTGTTATAGCTAAAATCATTGAGTACATTTATTTTGATGAATACACACTCCAGAAAACAATGTTAAAGACAAGGTAGGACACAGGAAATATAATTTTTGATATTTTATCGATACGGCGAGCTCTCCACTTATAATTAACTTTGCTCTTTTTATCATGTGATTCCGAGTTACTGGAATTCACTTCCCGATTCTCTTCCGCATTCTCTTCCACAATTGCCTCCCGATTTTCGTCTGGATTTCCTTCCACGGTTACTTCGTCTGGATTTACTTCTAAAGTTACTTCGTCTGGATTCAGTTCCACAATTACTTCACGGTTCTTTACATTTACTTCACGATCTTCGTCTGGATTTACTTCCACGGTTACTTCCCGATTTTCTTCTGTATTTATTTCTACAGGTACCTTAGGATTTTCTTCCATATTTACTTCCGGATTTACTTTCGCAGTCACTTCCCGATTTTCGTCTGGATTTACTTCCAAACTTACCTCCCGATTCTCCTTCGGATTTTTATCTACAGTCACTTCCGGATTTCCGTTTCGATTTACATTTTGATTCTTCTTTCCCAGATTCACCTCCCGATTATCTTCCAGATTCACTTCGCAATCCTCCTCCAGACTGACGTCTGGATTTACTTCTCGATTCTCCTTCCGATTCTCTTTCGTATCTTCCTCCTAAAATGCATACGTGTATATGATATAGTTTTAACATCCCTACTGAACGAGTTTGTATGTTTCAAGGTATTGCAGAGTACTTGAAATTGACATAGGAAATCTGCGGTAGAGTTGTTAGCGTGTGAAATGTACATTGCGTACACTTGTAAGTCCCATTATGATCGTCCGGTTTCTCTTACTTTTTTAAAAACTTAATCATTTACAATTTTCCTTCTTTCAGTAAAAAGTCATGGTATATTCAAAATTAATTGCAAATAATTAGTGTAGAATGGTTTGAGATTCTTTCTTTCAAAGTGTTTATGATATTTTCTGAAACTACACGTAGTTTCCCTAAATTTAGGATTATAAATTATATACTGTTTTAGAAATATCCCCATTCAGCCTAACGTAAAACCTCAGCGTGTATTTTGATGGTTGATTGATTGATTGATTTTATGTTGTTTAACGTCCCACTCGAGAATGTTTCACTCAAATGGAGACGTCACCAGTGCCGGTGAAGGGCTGCAAAATTTAGGCCTGTGTTCGGCGCTTATGGCCATTGAGCAGGGAGAGATCTTATCGTGCCACACCTGCTGTGACACGGGACCTCCGTATTTTGCGGCCTCATCCGAAGGACCGCCCCATTTAGTCGCCTCTTACGACAAGCAAGGGGTACTGAGGACTTATTCTAACCCGGATCCACACGGGATTATTTTGATGATAGTTTAAGTTGATGTGAATATCGATCTGTTGCAGATATATTTCTGCATTGTATTTTACGTCTATATGATTTTACGTTTACCTGGGCTTGTCTGTGATGGTAGAGTATGTGTACGTGTATACACACAAACTCTAACAATGCTGCAAGTACAAACACAGTCCCAACCGTTATCCACACGTCGATGGCCTTTATGTAGGTGACTGGCGGAAGAGAATCTGTCAAGGCGGAATTCTGCACTGTCATGGTAAGCAGGCACGTGATTCCGAGCGAGAGCCTCTCCGGGGTCGCTTCTGCGCCAATCCAGAAAGATATCCAAGACAGCATGACCACGAGCATGCTGGGAATGAAGATTTGTAGGATGTAGTAACCTAGATCTCTCCGGAGGAACATGTGGGCTTCGAGGCATGAAAATTCCGTGTCTGGTAACAAAAAGATATTATTTAGCCATGTAGTGCTGGGTTGTAGATAGACAAAAGATGCCAATTATAAGTAATCTTTCTCTCTTTCAATGAAGGATACAAAGGTCTTATGATCAACCCGCACTCACGGAATGCTGGGTAATTTTCAGTGCTATATATATTTGATCCAAAATAACTCCTATTGTTTATTTAGTACCCCCTCGTAATCCATTGTAAGAGAGGATAATAAATGTATTAGCGGGACCCTCCGTGTGTGGGTGAGTATATGAAAATGTGTGTTAGTGTGTGTAACACTGAATTATAATGTAAAGATGAAGAACCCTACTGATTTTGGGGACAAAGGTCACGGTCACTACTGGACTTCATAGGAAACGCATTTATTGAAGCAAACACTGCAACCACTTATCATGTTAGATTCGTGGATATAGGTAATTATTTGCACAAAGAAAAATGTTTAACTATCGATGTTAATCACTGAATAAATTAATATTAGATATTTTTGAATGATTAAAGAATAATAAAAACAAACTGAACATTACAACTAGTAAAAAGCTATCGAAGAGATTAATGAAACATAGGATCAGTTTACCGGATGACAGGTGCAACCGGAAATAGAACTACCTGACGTCATACCCAGATGGTGGCTACACATATCACTTCCGGACTGCATTCTTACATGGCGAAATTATCCTGGTATTTCGCGCAGACGAAAGAATCCAAGTTAGATCTTCAGTGTTACGGAGGCGAGAAAAGTATTGAACCTGATCGGTGAGCGCGCCACCTAGATTTCAGGGCAGATAATCTGGAGTTTTATTTGCCATTAGTTCTTTATCTATGTATTTACATTTCCAATGTTTTTGATTTTGGTATTTTTACAAATTGTAATGATAATCATCTCCACATGAATGTTTTGTAGTTGTAAACAATGCATATATGAAACTTGATAAATATAGCACCTCTATTTTATATTTACAGAAATAAACATATATTGTAAATATAAAAAATAAATTTCATTTTTGAAAATACTGAAGGTACTTTTTTTTTATCACGCGCTTTATGAAGTATGCCGACATGAAGCGTCGCATTTATTTTCAAAAACTGAAATTTGTTTCTTATACAAAAAAATGTAGGATTGAGTATGGGAATTCATATAATCCAAAACTGTCTAAAACGTACCATAAGCAACTACTGTAGTACACAAGCGAGTTTCCAGAGGCTTGTAAAAGTAGAACTTTGGCAGAGTGTGATCTTCGGTAATGATGTCACCTAAAATGACTTTGTCATCTTTTTCCCACATTAGCAATACATTGTCATTGGAATAGGCATCTGAAATTTAAAGATCTAAAACGAATACCTTTTAAAGGACAAACTCATTTAATTTTTTTTTTAAATATTCCAGATACAAGAAAAGCATGATTCTTTATTATGAACGACAAATAGATAGGTAAGCAAATAAATAAAAACATACAATACAAAATTTGGGGAAGAATCCATGTAAGTAGTAAAATAGGATAGATTCTTTAAAAAAAAAACTTGATGATAATTGCTTTATAATTTCAAGATCTTTTGTCGATATTAACAGGAGAAATAGTTCGTGTGTGCTATATGATGGAATAACAAAATTAAAATTTCTGTCTTTATTATGCATATTTCAACTGTAACTAAAATAAATGATTATCGTGCGTTATCACTACTTACAGGTTTCCACGAGAATGGAACAAGTCTGGTCGTCCAGAGGGTAAGATTTTAAATTCATGATGCAGGAAAGCGTTAAGGATAACCTGTTAATACAATCAAACAGTTGCATTCCCGCGGTGGCGAAAATCCCAAATTGATCTTTTCAAAGGACATAGAAATTCAAGGTTAAAATGTGTTAAAGTATGCTGAATATCTTTATTCGGATAACAGATACCATTACTTTTGTGCAAGCCTAAAACACCCAATTCTGTCCGCCATATTTCATATGATATACTAATTTTGTACCTCTGCTGTGCTCATTACATTCGATTGTAAAATGTACCAATGTTTTGTGCACGGTCTCCTTGGTATCATATTATGGGAATTTACAAACACAAATGTATAACCTAATACTATAGGTTTCATATAGAAAACTTCAAGGTTTTAAAAATCCATTAATCCCTAAAATGAAAGAAATTAAAATATGCATGTACTTTATTGTGTTTAATGATATTGCATGTTTGATTTATAAGTCAATTTCAGGGCAAAGAAGTGCGATTCTAATAAGCATGTTCCAACTTGCACGTATTAATTAATGATAATAAAAGGAAATAGAAAACAAAGGAAAAAAAAACAACTTTATTAAATCTACAAAAATTGTATTATTAGAATCCTATTTTTCCTTTTATGTGTAGATGTTGTCTATACATGTTTTATGGTATGGGGATAGCGTTCTAAGTTTTAAGAACGTTTGCTAGATCCTTTTGTCAATTTCAGTTACAATAAGATATGTTCAAACCAAATCAAAAAATAAAAGGAAAGTTCAGAAATTCACAATTCCATGATTCTAAAACACGATTATTTATATGAAGAAACTTATGTTTTATATAAAAACATCAACTGAAAGAAATGAGAAGATGACAAAATGCTAAATACATGAAGAAACAAGAAGGCTATCAATCCTTAACAAAAACAAAGTTGTTTAAAATATGTTCGTACAATACAATGCCACTATTCTTTCTAACTCTTCCCGTGGGGACCCGGGTTAGAATAGGTCCTCTGTACCCCTTGCGTATCGTAAGAGGCGACTAAATGGGGCGGTCCTTCGGATGAGACCGTAAAAACCGAGGCCCCATATCACAGCAGGTGTGGCACGATAAAGATCCCTCCCCTCATAAGCTTAAGTTAGCAGCCCATCACCGGCAATGGTGTCGTCTCCATATGAGTGGAAAATTCTCAAGCAGGACGTTAATTAATACATAACCAACCAACATATCTTTCTAACCCACCTGATGAGATCTCAAAACAAATAAACAGAGCAGTATGTGAAACTGCAAAGATGAAGGGAAAAAAAATAAGTATGCTCATTGGAAAAGAAATACAAGAAATAAATGTAAGTATATTGTAAATTACAACTTATCTATTGTCATGATAAGAAAAATGCATAATGAGCCTATAGAATAGTTCGTGTTTTTAAAAAATAGTTTTTTATTTATAAAAATTTAAAACAAGTGTGCTGTCTTAAATCATGTAGTGTGCAAGTCTAGCATTTTCGATGCTAGTTGTAAACAAAGAAAAATTGATGAGATTTGGGGGGTGTTATACAATACACGATATCTAGAGATTTTCAGACCTGACACTGTATGTTACATGTCCGTTTTTACTGATGTGAAGGAGTTTATTTGGAACGGTCACTGCGTGAATATCCGCGCGTTTCTCATTCGGGAAGTAGGTATCAGGAACCCAGACATCGTGCATACGTCTCTGGTCCAGCTCCAGCCTCGTTATATTACTTAGGTGAGAAAAGGACAGCCGAGGATCTGTCCAAGTCTGACGAAAGTAAACATCAAGTGTGTAATCCTGTGAAGAAACCATACAAAGCATCAAGTGTGTAATCCTGTGAAGAAACCATACAAAGCATCAAGTGTGTAACCCTGTGAAGAAACCATACAAAGTATCAAGTGTGTAACCCTGTGAAGAAACCATACAAAGCATCAAGTGTGTAACCTTGTGAAGAAACCGTACATTAAAGTAAATCAAAACTTTAAAACTTACAGGACGACTGAAATTTACTTTTTAAATTAGTTCGAGAACGGGGTCATGCTTAAAACTTACAGGACGACTGAAATTTACTTTTTAATTTAGTTCGAGAACGGGGTCATGCTTAAAACTTACAGGACGACTGAAATTTGTTTTTAAATTAGTTCAAGAAAGAGGTCATGTTTAAAACTTACAGGACGACTAAAGAAATTTAGTTCAAGAAAGAGGTCATGTTTAAAACTTGCAGGACGACTGAAATTTACTTTGGTTCAAGAATTTAAAGAGGTCATTTTTAAAACTTGCAGGAGGACTGAAATTTACATTGGTTCAAGAACGGGGTCACGTTTAAAACTTACAGGAAAGAGGTCATGTTTAAACCTTGCAGGACTAAAAAAAATTAGTTCAAGAAAGAGGTCCTGTTTAAAACATGAAGGATGACTGAAATTTACTTCAGTTCAAGAAAGAGGTCATGTTTAAACCTTGCAGGACGACTGAAATTGGCTTTGGACCAAGAAAGAGGTTATGTTTAAACCTTGCAGGACGACTGAAATTTACTCCAATTCAAGAAAGAGGTCATGTTTAAACCTTGCAGGACGACTGAAATTGACTTTGGTTCAAGAAAGAGGTCATGTTTAAACCTTGCAGGACTAAAAAAAAAATTAGTTCAAGAAAGAGATCATGTTTAAAACATGAAGGATGACTGGAATTTACTTCAGTTCAAGAAAGAGGTCATGTTTAAACCTTGCAGGACGACTGAAATTGACTTTGGTTCAAGAAAGAGGTCATGTTTAAACCTTGCAGGACG
Organism: Ostrea edulis; assembly: GCF_947568905.1. NCBI lineage: Eukaryota > Metazoa > Mollusca > Bivalvia > Ostreida > Ostreidae > Ostrea > Ostrea edulis. The sequence continues at coordinate 6,141,620 of NC_079165.1, forward strand.
ACTGAAATTTACTCCAATTCAATAAAGAGGTCATGTTTAAAACTAGCAGGACGACTGAAATTGACTTTGGTTCAAGAAAGAGGTCATATTTAAACTTTGCAGGAAGACTGAAATTTACTCCAGTTCAAGAAAGAGGTCATGTTTAAACCTTGCAGGACGACTGAAATTGACTTTGGTTCAAGAAAGAGGTCATGTTTAAAACTTGCAGGACGACTGAAATTTACTTTGGTTCAAGAAAGAGGTCATGTTTAAACCTTGCAGGACGACTAAAATTTACTTCAGTTCGAGGAAGGGGTCTTGTTTGATACATCCTGTTTCTGAAATCTACAATCTCAATATTTAGAGTCCATGCTATTAAAAGTGATATAATTTCTCAATTCTACTGCAATTTAAGTTAAATGCTGATTTGTACGCCAATTTGCAAAGTTACTTAATACGATTTAGAAGATTTAACGTCAAAATTAAATATTTTTTTTCCTAAACATTAATGAAAAAGAAAACCCAATGATTCACCATGGATATTTCATTAATTGTGTCAATCCTAGAGACGTAGAACTGCACGTAGACCTTTGTTGGACCGCCTACAAGTGAAAAAATATCAAAATCAGTTACTACATACACAAGATCGTATATTTAGTAGTAATATACACATTTTATGAAACCTTTGATTTGTCGACAGTAAAAGAATTTGCTGTCACATGTTGTACTAATTTCTCGACATTCATGTATCAGATTTTCAGGTATTCTTGTATGAGATTGATCACTTTTCGTTATCTTCACCTTTCATACACATCCAATCCCAGGAGGACTAATTACATGTATGTCGAGAATTTCAAAATAACATCAACAACTAAAATATGTTGAACCTGTAGGTTGTGAGTTTTCGAATCACATGGAACTTTAATGAATGTTTGAGGTGAGTGTACCGCAATAAGAATATATTTACAGATTAGAGTTTCAACAGTACTGCACATACAAAACACCTCCTGATACAGCTGTACAGTGTATTTCCAACTATTTTCGCACCCTTTCTTGAGATGATATTGATTCATTATCGGGATCTTTATAGGGGAGGGGAGGGGGCTATTCATTAAACGTAATGAATCTTTGGAAATGCACACATTCTACATGTAGTAACATGTGGGCTGCTAATGATATCATCTATTATTAAAAAGAAACTATGGGAAAAGTGGTATATGTCTACAAACGCTGCGCATACTTTGTCCGTGAAATTAGTTATAAAAATGTAATTAATAGTAATGAAATATGTCACATGCAATCTTGAATATCTATAATTCTTTCAAAATGATGCGATTATTGATGATATCTGGGACTTTTAAAGTTCTGAATTTAAAATCTCTGGATGTTTCCTAAAAATACGGATACATTGATTTGTATTGAAAATAATTTCGTACATAAATCTATATGATTCAAGAAAAAAGTGTATCAATCTCAACTTCACTGAATGATTAATTGATTTTATTTTGCACTCATACGAAGAAATGGTGAAAGGCTGCAACATTTAGGTCTGCGCTCAGCGCCTACCGCCATTGAGCAGGGAGGGGTCTTTATCGTACCATCCCTGCTGTTTGTTCTCGTATATTTTATGTCAATCTGATTAAAATAAGATCTTTGATCCGCTCCGTTATTGTTATGTCGCTAGCGACATAACAATAACGGAGCGGATCAAAGATCTTATTTTAATCAGATTGATTTTATGTATGTACAGTAATTAATGTTTGTCGTACATTTTATGTATGTACAGTAATCAATGTTTGTTATACATTTTATGTATGTACAGTAATCAATGTTTGTTGTACATTTTATGTATGTACAGTATTAATCAATGTTTGTTATACATTTTATGTATGTACAGTAATCAATGTTTGTTATACATTTTATGTATGTACAGTAATCAATGTTTGTTATACATTTTATGTATGTACAGTATTAATCAATGTTGTCGTACATTTTTGATCCCAATAAGTATGCGTGTAGCGAAAAATATACAAGTCCATCTCTATACGTGTACCTTTCTCGAAATGTGGCGGAATGCTGGGATCATATTCAGTACTGTTCAGAAGTGTATCTATAATGCCTTTCCTGTAATGGAACATTAGAGCATTCATGAATATTTCAACATTTCACTTACCGGTGCATGTGTCCATTATAATCACTCACAATTTATTTTCGTTCTGGCACCATAATATTCAAACGAGCATGCTCTTTCCACATACTGTATACGTCAACAACTTCACGTGATGTCGAGTTCTAATGGAAAAGTAAAATTCTCTACCTTGGTACACAGATTTCTGTGTAATTCGACTTCAGATGCAAGTCATCATATATATTGCCGATACTTTAGAATATAAATACCAGTTATATATATATTTATTGTCGATACTTTAGAACATACATGTAAATACTAGTCATTATATATATTGTCTATACTTTAGAACATAGATACCAATTGTCATACATATACATTGTCGATACTTTAGAACATAAATACTAGTTATCAGGTTTGAGAAATTTGTGTTGAACATGCATTGCTAAAGGTTTTAACTGTTTCAAATAAGGTTCGTCAAGCTGCTTGAAACAAAACTCGACTACATTAAGGGGCATGATCGATATCGAATAAAAATCTAAAATCAAGTAGTTTTGGGAAAGGGGCGTAAGTTTCTGTTGCTCCACGTCGATTACACGATCTTTAATTATTTTTGGAGAGATTAACTTTTCGATGTAAATACATTTCAATATGTAAAACTTATACGGTACCAATTTTGATGCACCAGATGCGCATTTCGACAAATAATGTCTCTTCAGTGATGCTGAACCGAAATGTTTGAAATCCAAAATAACTATGGAGTTTTGGAGCTAAATATAGCCAAAAACAGCGTGCCAAAAAAGTGGAGCCAAATTCGTCCAAGGATAAGAGCTATGCACGACGGAGATAATCCTTAATTTTGAAATGAATTTCTAAATTTTATAACAGCAATTAAATATACATCCGTATTTTCAAGCTAGTAACGAAGTACTAAACTACTGGGCTGTAGAGACCCTCGGGGACTAACAGTCCACCAGCAGAGGCCTCGACCCAGGGGTCATAATGTAAAACTTATACGGTACCAATACATTTAAAAGACCACATTATAAATGTACACTTTCCTTTGTGAATAAAGAGTACGAAAGACACATTATGAACATATGGAATGTTGTTAGTACTTTTTACTTTATAATCAATTTGGATCAACATTCACCTTATTTAGTTTTAAGGGGGTGGGAAGGGGTCTTGATAAAAACGGGGGAGGGGGGGGGGGGGGTAAGAAAATTAAACTTAATCTTGCACGTAATCGTTCTGAAACATGTAATACATGAACATGTACTAATTTGAAAACATTTGGATCATGCACCAGTTAGTGATTAGTAATCTAATTTTGATTCTTTATCCAGTGTTTATTATGAGGGTTTTTTGCCGCAGTCTTCGGTGTTGATAGACTTAACGCTTCTGTAACAAAACAATACCACATTCCACTATACATAACTATGGAATACTAGTATAGTGCAATTTAAGTATCAACGTTTTTACTTTAGTGAAAACTTTACCATATAGTAAATCATATTGTCATTTTTTAGATGGAGTAACTGAAAGTTTTCATATTTCTTTTGTCATATTTATTATTCTTCGATACTTTCTTCTTCAAAGTGTTGCTTATTTGAATATGTGTATCAAAGCTCTTTACTATGGTATCAAACGTTTTACAACAGCCAATCAAAAGACTAGTTTTTGTTTAAAGTAGTAAGTTTTTACTACATTAAACTACGTGTGTAGGTATAGTGCTTTTACTAGGGTAAGTGGCCATTGCCGTAGGTACTAACACAACAACGCAAATATATTCATCGATAATACAAATAAAACAGGATGTAAACCAATTCACGATGATCCGCTCACTCCGTATCTAAGTCTATACATTTCATAAATCTAGAACAGCTGTTCACCTGTCGGCTGTTGACACGACGTGACGTCAGAATGCGCAATTAGATTATAACCGTCTCGTGGTTACATGTATCTTACACGCACATCCGGTAATGCCCAGTCAGTTAAGATGCAATTTATGCAGTGTTTATTTGTGTTTATATTTTAGTGTTTAGAAATAAATGAATAACAATCGTGCAATGAGGAAATCAAACTTCTTTTGGAATAATTTACAACGACGACTCTCAGTCCCCGATATACTTGTGAAGGATCACCTTAACGGTTTGCCTTTTGTCTATATTGTAACAGAATCTAAATAAGGTTCATTGAAACTGTACCATGACGATATAGACGATAAGCTATTCACCGTCCACTGACAAGCCTGGTATCCAGCGTGTGTAAATGTAATTTTTACGATGTCTTCACATGCACTATCAAACTGTGTATAATTTTGCACTAAGATAAACATACTCCCGTGCAAACCTTGCCCTCGCCGATTCACATGCGCCAAGAGGTGCAAAATTTGCGTATATATAGGTAGGGAAGTAATTAATGTTGTAATCAGACAACAGTGGGAGTAGATGTTGCATCGTATACCCCTGTGTTATAGGTGGAGGTAGCTGTTACATCATATACCACCGTGTTATAGTGGGAGGTAGCTGTTCAATCGTGATATACCCCTGTATTATAGTTGGAGGTAGCTGTTACATCATATACCCCTGTATTATAGTTGGAGGTAGCTGTTACATCATATACCCCTGTATTATAGTGGGAGGTAGCTGTTACATCATATACCCCTGTATTATAGTTGGAGGTAGCTGTTACATCATATACCCCTGTATTATAGTTGGAGGTAGCTGTTACATCATATACCCCTGTATTATAGTGGGAGGTAGCTGTTACATCATATACCCCTGTATTATAGTTGGAGGTAGCTGTTACATCATATACCCCTGTATTATAGTGGGAGGTAGCTGTTACATCATATACCCCTGTATTATAGTTGGAGGTAGCTGTTACATCATATACCCCTGTATTATAGTTGGAGGTAGCTGTTACATCATATACCCCTGTATTATAGTTGGAGGTAGCTGTTACATCATATACCCAGGGCCGTAAATTACATGGAGGCGGACAGGCAGCTGCCTCCTCCAACTTTTGAGCCAAAAAAAAATTAAAATTTAAAGTTCATTAGAATTTATGTTGTTTCCAATAACTAAGAACATGATACCTCCCTTAAAAAGCATTCCAAATCTTTCTTTTAGAATGAGTTAGTCAAGTAACATCTTAGAAGGCCCTAGAATCAAGGATTTTGCACGAAACGTGTTCAGTGTGCACAAAATGTGCTCAGCGTCTGGGGGCCTGGGCGGCCCCCAGACCCCCACCTAATTTCCTGCCTCCTCCAAATTGAAGGTTAATTTACGGCCCTGTATACCCCTGTGTTATAGTGGGAGGTAACTGTTCAATCGTATACCCTTGTATTATATTTGGAAGTAGCTGTTACATCGTATACCCCAGTATTATAGTTGGGGTAGGTGTTACACCGTGTACCCCTGCAATTACATATGTTTTATCAAAAATGAATCTTTTTTCTTTAAGATTTTTATACTTTCGAACATTGTATTGACGTTGGCATTAGAAGCTCATGTACATGTGGCATATTATGAAAGCCTCAACTTTGGTTTTCCGGGTAACTATGGCAGTTACTATAGTAATCCCCCCATATAAACCATTCCTAACAAATGATGGTTTTTCAGACGGGGAAGATAACTCTTTTATAATAAAGATGCAAATGAAAGTTGAAGATAACGAACAGTGATCAATTTCACAATTCATAAAGCAATACAAAATGGTGAGCTGGGCAAACATGGACCCCTGGCTATACCAGAGGTGGAATCAGGTGTCTACGAGAAGTAAGCATATTCTGTCGACCGGTCACACCCACCGTGGGCCCTATATCTTGATCAGGTAAACGGAGTTATTCATAGTCAAAATCAGTGTGCTAAGATCGGCCTAAAATTCGATATGAAACATGTCAGACATCTGACCCAATTATAGGTTGTATTGACAAACTAGATTGTTATAACGACCATAGAATTTGCAAAATGCTAACTTTAGACGAGGCTGTTGAAACCCCTTCACCATAAACCAGTAGCCTGCCTCGAGTTAACAAGAGGCTCGTGGGTCACATCGCTCACCTGAGTCACCTTGGTCCATATCAGAAGACTTCCCATATATATTTGCATGTAAAACCGTATTCCTTATTATGGCCCCAACATACCCCTGGAGGCCATGGTTTTTGCAAACTTGAATCTACACTATGTCAGAAAGCTTTCATGTAAATGTGAACTTCTTTGGCCCAATGGTTCTTGAGAAGAGTTTTAAAGATTTTTCCTATATATTTTTATGTAAAACTTTGATCCCCCCTTGTAGCCCCATCCTACCCCCAGGGGCCATGATTTGAACAAACCTGAATGTGCACTATGTTAGGAAGCTTTCATGTAAATATCAGCTTTTCTGGCTCAGTGGTTCTTGAGAAGAAGATTTTAAAAGATTTTCCCTATATATTTGTATGTAAAACTTTGATCCCCTATTGTGGCCCCATCCTACCCCAGGGGGCCATGATTTGGACAAACTTAAATCTGCACTATGTTAGGAAGCTTTCATGTAAATATAAGCTTTTCTGGCTCAGTGGTTCTTGAGAAGAAGATTTTTAAAGATGTTTCCTATATATTTGTATGTAAAACTTTGATCCCCTCTTGTGGCCCCATCCGACCCCCGGGGGCCAGGATTTTAACAATTTAGAATATTCACTATATCAGGAAGCTTTCATATAAATCTCAGCTTTTCTGGCTCAGTGGTTCTTGAGAAGATTTTAAAAGATTTTTCCTATATATTTGTATGTAAAACTTTGATCCCCTATTGTGGCCCCATCCAACCCCCGGGGGCCATGATTTTAATAATTGAGAATCTGCACTACCTAATAAAGCTTATCTATAAATTTCATTTTTTCTGGCCCAGTGGTTCTTGAGAAGAAGATTTTTTAATGACCCCTACTCTATTTTTACCTTTTCTTGATTATCTCCCTTTGGAAGGTGGCCTGGCCCTTTATTTTAATAATTTAAAATTCCCTTTACCTAAGGATGCTTTGTGCCAACTCTGGTTGAAATCGGCCCAGTGGTTTTTGAGAAGAAGTCAAAAATGTTAAAAGTTTACAGACGGACGGACGCCGGAATACGGGTGATCAGAAAAGCTCACTTGAGCTTTTAGCTCAGGTGAGCTAAAAACGGATTATACACAGAACAAGCTCTTGTATATCGAATCAGTTGAGATATATAAACACCATATGCAGGTGATGATGGAACACTGCTATACAAATATGGGAAGTTGAGATTGGGGAAGCTGAAATTGTCCTGTTTATCATAAAGTTGAGCTGTTAGTTTGCCGTTAATATCTATTTTCAAATATCATTTGATGTCAAAGAAAATGTTTGAAAATCGTATGAAATAGGCATTAAGCGTTATTGTTGCGCAATACATTGCACTTGAATAACACCTGTGACCTAGATAATATTCTAGACGTTCTATTTTTAGAACGATGTTTGTCACAGTTCAATGAAAGATTAAGATAACGAACAGTGATCAATCTCATAACTCCTATAAGAAATACAAAGTAAAGAGTTGGGCAAACACGGACCCCTAAATTGGTCCCCAGTACTCCTTTGTTGTCGTAAGAGGCGATTAAATGGGGCGGTCCTTCGGATGAAACGTCATAAACCGAGGTCCCGTGCAGGTGTAGTACGATAAAGATCCCACCCCTGCTCAGAGGCCGTATACACCGAGTATAAGCCTAAATTATGCAGACCTTAACGGCAATGGAGACGTCTCCATATGAGTGAAAGATACTCGAGAGGGACATTAAACATTATTCAATCAATCAACCTTTGTTATTAGTATTTGTAGGTGTTCTGTTATTTTGACACATACAGTATGTACGGTACATGTAACATCATTTATTATTATACTAAAGTCAAATAAAAGGTAAAATAAAACCCCTAGAAAACAATTTCAACAATGCTGCGAGGTAGTGGAGTTCATGGAATGCGCATATTCACACGCGGACAGGCAGCACTATAAACCGGATCTAAGGAGACTGAAGCCCAGTGTGCCTTCATATGAAAATGCAATAGATTCTATAGAAATTAAGCAGAATACACACAGTGAATAATCCCCTTTTGTTTACGATTACTGCTTTGATCTGATGTTGAAGGAATGGGAAGCTGATGCGATTATTTTACCAAGTTTACAATAATCAAATACCATATTTAAATATCATCCTACGGAACCATAATTGATGCATTTTCTCCAAAACACACAATCTGGTTAATCTCGTCCGATCTTGCAACTTTCACTTCAACGATAGATAGAGGCACACAATAATCCAAGGGTTGTTCAATGCTAAAGCATAAAGACGACCAGATACAAAGAGTGCGAATAACATTTCCCGATTCCAAGAATCTTTAGATGTATGCTTACATGTAAGAAATAGTAACAGAAAATGAGCATCATGAAAAGATCTACCTTGTCATTGCTCCTAGAGACACCGGCACAATGGTTAAGAATATCAGAGTGACCAGATTCATTGTCACATCAGCGTGCATCTTCCACAAATCTTCTAGGACCAACGTGCCAATGTTTATACAGAAACCTACCCGACGAAGCCTCGGTGTTTCCGATCGGCATTGTGTCAAAAAGGATGCATTCCCATGTAATGGTGGTGTATGCGGGCTGTATCTTTTAAGTCACTGACACTAATGATGATATAACAACAGGATAATGATTAGACAAAGTCGTGATGGAAGGAAAGTCTAACAAGATACATTTCGGTATTGTTGAATTTCAATTGTATATTGTGAATTAACTTTCTCTTTTAGAAAATTGTTGAGTGTGGCGGAAAACAGCAATCAACCAATCAATCAATCAATCTCTTTTAGATTTGGTTGTGACTGGTTGACAGGTGATGCTTATTCCTCCTAGACACATGATCCCATTTCTGATATGTCCAGGGGTCCGTGTTTGCCCATTTCTTTATTTGGTGTTCCTTATAGGAGTTATGAGATTGGTTACTGTTCGTTATCTTTACCCTTCATTTATCTATTTCTTAATTTATAGAATAGAGAAATAAATGAAGCAGAATAGTGTATTGATATATTTTCAAATTTGATGACACCTGAGCTAAGCTTATGTTTTAATGATTAACCACATGTGATGATGCAGAGCATTTTAGCTCACCTGAGACGAAGACTTTTCACATTTTCATCTTCTTTTCCAGAACCACTGGATCAATTTCAACAGAACTTGGCACAAAACATCCTTGGGTAAAGGGGCTTCAAATTTGTACAAATGAAGAACCATGCCTCTTCGCAAGGGGAGATAATAACAAAATCGGGAAAACACATTGATGACTTTTAAAAATCTTCTCCAGAACCACTGAGCGAATTTCAACCAAACTTGGCACAAAGGATCCTTGGGTAGAGGGTATTCAAGTTTATTCAAATGAAGGGTCATGGTTCCTTCATAAATGGACATAATCACAAAAAAATATAAAAAATAGGGTGGGGTCATTTAAAAATCTTATCAAGAACCACTAGGTCAGAAGAGTTGACATTTACATGAAAGCTTCCTGACATACTGCAGATTCTAGTTTGTTAAAACCATGACTGCCGTGGGTAGGTAGTAGGGAATAAAAGTTTTACATGCAAAATATACATATACATGTAGTGTCAATATAGCACATACATGTACTATGTAAAGTCTTTCAACAGTTATGGGTACTTTCGGGGCATCTGTGCTTTAAGAACACATCTTGGTTTTTTTAAATTGCTGGTGAATATTGGAATTTAGCTTAGATATACAAAAACAGAAAAACTATAGATTTCATAGCCAATAGAGCTAGCGATACTTTTAACTACATAATAATACTCAAATGACTGAAAGGTCTGTGGGCCTCTTGTTATAATTGTTTACATACGCTTATCTAAACCGTAGAAACGACTTTTACAATCGTTTCTACGATTTATGAAATCGTAGAGACGATTTATTTTTATTTCTTCGAGTAGATTAAAATAGCTCGAATGCGGCGTTATATGATTCTAATATTACTGTAAGTTTACTTTAAAGTAACTTCTTAATTAATTAAGTCCACAACTAACATTCAATACTTGGACTTTTTTGGAAAGTGACCCCACCCCAGCCCTCAAGCTCAATGTCATTTGAAACAGTTTGGTGATTTTAATGTACAAGAAATACTTCATACATTAGGTTTTGACAAAATTTATTTACCGAACATTCTATAAAACAAACAAAATGATATTGCCGCGGGATGTAGATATAGTGAACGTTTCCATAGAAACAACAGTTAAATGTTTTATCATACACATGGGGAAAAGTTTTACGTCAATGAATTTATTTGAAAAATTACTTTGGATTGATACTTTTTTATTGTACGCCAATACCAGTCCAGCAATCGATCTCCTCATATCAGACGCACCAAGATATCCCGGTAAGAAGTGTCATTGACCGATTAGACAGAAGATTCTAGTTACGTCACAGGGGAGAATCCGGGTCTTGATGTAATAACATGGTTGACTTTCCTAGGAATGTTGATGTTTGTAATTGATAAATAGGATGTACATGCAACCCAGAAATAACATGGACAAGAGATGAATTGGCAAAATAGATAAATAAAAATCGGCATTACAATCTCATCTGAATTTCGTCTATACATCCATAGCATCCACTTTTTCATGACGCGTTCATTGGCATATCTGACTTAACTTATGACTGCGGAAGGTTTGAAATCTTCACACAAAATATACAATGTATATGGATTTGGAAAACGAATATTGCAACACCAGTTTTTCTCTCTCTCTAAACATAATAATAACAATAATAATAATTGCCTAAGTATGATGATTTTCACACTATATGATGAATAACAGTTTTCATGTTTGGTGTTCTGGTTTTTTTTAAAAAATAGCATCATTTTATCTCTCAAAACTAAGCACCATCTGTAAATATATTTATTGTCATTATTTTATCAAGATAAGAACACATGATATTTTAAGGGAAAATTACAGTAAATAACCATGTCTCTATAAATGGAATCAAATGTCTATTATGAATGAAATAAAAGTTAATTAAGGTTCACATTTTATACACTTGACACTAAACAGCGTTTTTAGTATTTAGTGCACTAATGGCGGACTCTATGCGCCTGTTGTTTATGCTATATAATGATATCGACTTTCTGTAAAAAAAAAAAATAATAATAATAAACCTACACATATTGTCATAATATCCAAATTAATGATCATACTAATAGAGAATTATCACAAAAATGACGTCTAATTCACATACATGTATGTTAGAAAAAGGAATCATCGTATTAGTAACTAAATATGCAGCCATTGTTTAATGAAGATAATACCTTCGATTGATTGTTTTGAAACTTAATAGGTAATTTTTAAAAATAATCATATTTTGAACGGAGGATGTTTCAGTTGTGCCTGATATGGCGACTGATTAAGATAACAAGAAAGACAACTCGTTCTACCAAGGTCTCATGAAAAGGGATTGGGATCAAAGGGCTTAAATCTCACTATAAAGGATTGGGATTTCAACAGACTGGATTTCTGTGTAGCAGGGCCCCTACAGGGCAGTCTGCACTATAAATCTTCTACACCATCGTCGTCGACTGGATTTCATGACAAAGGACTGGGGTGTTACGACAAGAACTTGGATCAATAGACTAGATCTCGCGATAGAGAACTGAGATCTCGCTATAGAGTACTGAGATCTCGCTATAGAATACTGAATTCCCGCTATAAAGTAATGGGATCTTGCGATAGAGAACTGAGATCTCGCTATAGAGTACTGCGATCTCGCTAAAGAGTATTGAGATCTCGCGATAGAGTACTGTGATCTCGCTAAAGATTACTGTGATCTCGATACAAAGGACTAGGACCTCATGATAGAGGACTGTGATCGCACTATAAAGGCTGGGGTGTTACTATAAATGGCTACCATATCGCTACAAAATAAACTGATATTAAAGAAATGAAATCTCGTTTTAAAGCATTGTGATCTCGATACAAAAGACTGGGATCTCATGACGAAGGATTGGAATCTCGTTATGACGAGGACTAGGAACACGCTATAAAGGATTAGAATCTCGTTATGACGAGGACTAGGAACTCGCTATAAAGGATTAGAATCTCGTTATGACGAGGACTAGGAACTCGCTATAAAGGATTAGAATCTCGTTATGACGAGGACTAGGAACTCGCTATAAAGGATTAGAATCTCGTTATGACGAGGACTAGGAACTCGCTATAAAGGATTAGAATCTCGTTATGAAAAGGACTAGGAACTCGCTATAAAGGATTGGAATGTCGCTACTAATGACTGAGATCTTACCAACATCTTACAGGTAGACCATTTATACAAATATACTCTGTGATTATTAATGGACAGTGGTATAAACATGCTTTTTATTTATTTTCTCTTCATCCTTTGCACAACCATTAATCGCTGCAAACCATCTACTTGGATGAATACACACTCCAGAAGACAATGTTAAAGATGACATATGCCACAGGAAATGCAATTCTGGGCACTTATTCACAAAATATCTTACGACTAAGATGAAAAAAAGAATGCTGTCTGATAATGAAATACTGATCGCAAGGTCATAAGTATGTATTAAACTTTTATAAACCATGGATGTACTTTACATATTAATTAAGAAAGTCTACAAGAAATGTAAAATAAGGAAATTACAGTGTTTGTAAATTTTGATCTTAGTCGTAAGATATTTTGTGAATAGGTGCCCTGGAGACTATGTCCACAAGGCGGGCCCTCTTCATAAGATCAGCAATGTTATCTGAACCATTGGCCACTCTTTCCTGATAACAAATAAATCATGTACATGTAATTTAAAACAATTTCTGAACGTTGAAGTAGTAAGGAAACATGGTTTCATAATCGTTACAATGTCAACTCACACAGGAATTCTGAAATTAGTGTTAGGACAAGGTGTGCGTCCTACCGATTCTTGTAGAAGTCGCTTAACCGGATGAACATTAGACCTTAGTTGTACTGTAGAAAACTACACGACAAATTTCATATTATTATCTCAAACAGTGGACCTATACTACTATCGTGGAAATGGAGAGAACCGATTTTGTAAAAAGAACTTACTATTGTAAAAACGCACACATTGCGTATGGAAGTCGGACTGCCTCTGCTTTTAGTATTGGTAAACCACATACCAACTTTTACATCAGCATATCAAAGGATATCGCAAAACAGAGGCGAAAGTGTTAGAATGAAATTCATATCAAGGGATTAAACCCTGATAACAATGGATGAACTGTGACAAAAATCGAACCGAGTCCCGTGGGGATTCGGGTTAGAATAGGTCCCCAGTGCCCCTTGCTTGTCATAAGAAGCGACTAAATGGGGCAGTCCTTCGGATGAGACCACAAAAACCGAGGTCTCGTGTCACAACAGGTGTGGCACGCGCCGAACACAGGTCTAAATTTTACAGACCTTCACCGGCAATGACGACGTCTCCATAGGATTGAAGAATTCTCAAAAGGGACATTAAACAATATTTGATCAATCAATAAAATCGACACTGATTTGTAATTTTGGATTAGAAAGCTACCAATCAAGATTTAATATATCGAAGAATATCAGACACTGTGGAAAAGGGAAGGAAACAACTGGGATTCAGGTTGTGGGATGAGGCTGCCGGGAGAGTTAAAAACCGAACAGAATGAAGAGGAATTACCCATAGCCCAATTCTCCACAAGGGAAGAAGGAACTGATGATGATGATGATGATGATGACGATGATGATGATGATATCAAGAATTATATGCAAAGGATTGCAAAAATAGATCACACGTGACAATAACTGATCTTGGTCTGTAATTCTTCAATAGGAAATTCCACAACTAGTATCAAAGCTTTGAATCATAGTATGAGAGCCAAAACAGACTGACTGACGGACATGCACATAGTGAAAAAGCCTAGAAATCCGCAGGTATTACCGTAACTGCAACATCTATATGGTAAGTATGTTAAATAGGCGATCCATGAAAAGTGAAAATAACGAACAGTAATCAATCTACATGTATACGGAATACAAAATTAAGAGTAGATTTATATTCTGACATTGACGTTTTCCTCAACCATCATTTGATTTGGTACGATGCAGTACACCGGTATATGAAAGTAAATTGCATGGTCACAGTTCTGCAATGCTGTTGTCCAAAAATATTAGCCGCGTTTCAAATTTGCATAACGACAATGAAAGCGACAAAAGGCGGTAAAACATGTGATAAAAAAGGAATGGAAATTTCCCGAATACAATGAACAGATTCCTTAAACTATTTTTGTTTATACAAGTAATGTGCATAATATACCATATTTACTGTTTGCTGTGTCAAAATATCGCACGATCAATAATCTTAAAAGTTTACACGAATTATGATACTTCCTATTTCCACTGTGATTAAAATATGGGTCACATGACAAAGAACTGTGTTTAATAAAGGTTCTATCTGCCCACTACAATTAGCACGTATCTTCTTTTGTTTCAAAATTATCAAGTGTGTTTTATGCTTGAATCCCGGTGCAGTTTAGCAATTATTCCCAATTTGATGAACTGTTCATATAGATAAAATAGCAATCTAATTAAAATCAGACTTCTTAGATCCGCGCCGTATACTCTGCGTAAGTATTATAGCGATTCTGAGCGTATCATAGGATCTGATTTTAATTAATTGGATTGGATAAAATAACAAATTTTTTACGCTATGTTTCTTAAAGAAAACATTCAGCGCATGATTCGACAAACTAAACTTTATATCCCCGCTATAGATTCATTTCCCCATGACATTTAAATGATACAAAATTTGTTTGTCCAAAGCAGAGCTTCATGTGTTCTGAAAGTAAAAATAAAACACAAGAATGAAATTAGCATGTTACATGTAACTAAGTTTGGGCAAACTTGAGCAATTGTATCTCTTTGATACCATGTACTAATAGATTCAAATGAGGGTTTGTACCATTGTCCTTCTATAGATGTTATCATAAGAAAGTGAAGATAACGAACAGTAATAAATCCTATAAAAAATACACAATTAGGAGAGGGGCTAACATGGACCCCTGGATATACCAGAGGTGGGATCAGATGCATAGAAGGAGTAAGCATTATCTGTCGACCGGTCACACCCGCTGTGATCCCTATATCTTGATCAGATAAACAGAATAATCCGTGGTCACAATCAGTGTGTAAAGAACGGCCTATAACAATAACAAGTAAACAATTCGTATGAAACACGTCAGGCAGATGTCAAAATTACCTCTGTTAGTTTGTGATTTTTTCTTGTTTGTATGTTAACGTAAGCATACTCTAGTAAGGCGGCAAATACAAATATCTGTCCAAACGCCATCCAGACGTCTATCGCTTTGACATAAGAAACACGAGGAAGGGGGTTTCTAAAACCGGAACTCTGCGTTGTCATGGTAAGCACGCATATCACTCCTAACGAGATTCTCGAGGCAACTTCTTCCACGTGCATCCAAAACGAGAGCCAGGAAAGCATGACTATCAGGACCCAGTTGCTCAAAACCTTGGTTAAATTTAACCACTGGTTAAGCTAACCAGTGGGTAAATTTACTATCCACTGGGTATCTAAACACTGGTCAAAATTCTGTTGCTCAAAGTGAGTTTAGCCCTAGGACTTACTAACCAACGGTTTAGTACTTTAACCAGTGGTTAGTATCCCACAATGCAACATCTGTCGTCTGTATATGTAAACAATAATGGCTACCAACACAAACAAAAAACGAAGTGAGAATTTCTCACCAGAGGAGACACTATTTCTAGTGGAACTAGTTGAAGAACATTTAAGTTTGCTCAAGTCTAAACAGACAAACCAAGTTACTAATGCTAAAAAAGCTGCTGTGTGGCGACATATTACGGACGCTGTCAATTCCAGAGGGTCGGGGGTAGTGCGTTCGATAGACCAGGTAAAGGAAAAATATAGAAAGGCCTGCTCGAAGGCAAAAGTGGAGAAACACCTCCAGAAGACTCACCGTGTCAAAACCGGGGGCGGTCCGCCTCCTCAGCCAATTGATCCGGTGTCGCAAAAAATCTTAGATATCCACCACGATTCCCCCAACTTTATTGGGATCGGGGGAGGAGTTGAGGTCGGAGGCCTCATAATCCAAGGTAAGATTATTATTCGCTTAACCACTCTTTTGTAATTTGCCCAAGAACATTATCCAAGAACATTGAGTAACTATGGCAGAGGAAATTCGTAACTTGTGTTCGTCTGCAATACATGTCTTCCATGGGCTATCCGACGATAGACCGAACTTCAGAGT
This sequence comes from Ostrea edulis, assembly GCF_947568905.1. Lineage (NCBI taxonomy): Eukaryota > Metazoa > Mollusca > Bivalvia > Ostreida > Ostreidae > Ostrea > Ostrea edulis. The sequence goes on from NC_079165.1 coordinate 6,158,056, forward strand.
TGTAATTCACTGATAATATTCAGGAAAAAACTCATCATTAACAACAGTTGAAGTATATTCCATACACGTACATCCTATCTAATTTTAAAACTGAAATTTACAGTCCATATAACCGACTGCTGCCGAGTAATCGTACTTGATGCATTTGCAATGTGAAGGTCACGGAAACTTCTTTTTTCGCCCCATGAGTGTTTTGCACCTAGTATCATAATTTCCTATAATGTATAAACTACAATATCCCAACGAACAATGTTCAAATATAGTACTTCGTGTAAATTTAATTTAGAAACATACACACGAAATATATTTCAATCAGATATTTAAATGTTTTGTTATTTACACACTTTTGTTTTTATTTAATCCAGAAGTACCAGCTATACCTACATGTATGTTAGAGAAAGCTGAGAGTTCAGGTAAGATTTTTACTCTGAAATGGCTTTTTTGAGTTATAAGTAATTTAATTGTTCCTTTTGACAAAGGAAAGCGGGGGTGGGGGGGGGGGGGCACATTTTTAAAACGTGTTCAACAATTGACCCTTATTGTGGCCCCTAAACTTTGAACAGCATGAAAAAGGGCCAACAAATAGGTGATTCAAACATGTAAACTTGTGACTCCTTCCCATTGACTTCACCTATTTCTCTTGTTTATTGTCAGTTTCTGTTATAACATACCAATTGCTTGTAAAGTTATGCATTGATGATGTAAAAGTTTCTTTATGATGGTAATAAATTTTCTTTATCAATTTCACACAATCTAGGTTTTCAAACCATCAATGAAGAGACAGTCACCTTTGAAGGTAATGCAATATGTTTACAACAAGTTTATTTTAGCATATAACATTTTAACAAGACCAATGGTGATATAAATATAATAAAAACATTGTACATCTATATATATATATATATATATATATATATATATATATATATATATATATAAAATTATTAAACATAATTACAAATTAACAATATTTATATAGTAATTAGCAATATTTGAAATTCATAGGCCAAGGTAGTACAGAGACAATTCTTCAACTCCTTGGAAGGTAAGTTTAACAATGATAAATATGTAAGATCATATGACATACATAATACTTAATACATGAATGTAGTGCATAATACCAGATCTATATTTACTTTTCTGTAAGAATGGAGGTTAAAGATTTATAGCACTGGGGCAATTGGGAGAGGTTACTAAGGGCGCTCTCAAGTGTGCATGTATTGCAAAGCAAAGGTTATAACTGTCAAATAATTCAGTATTTAAAATTGAATTTTATTTTAGGGACATCTGTAACATATGATGTTACATTATCAAGTTCTGGGACCTTGATCAGCTCAAAGAATAATGAAACAGGTATTGTATATAAAGCAATGTCTAATGTTAAAGACATCAATAGTGCAAGTCTAACACTACTTACAAAAATGGTTCACTGTATCCCAAAATTATTTTATAGTGAAAAATTGCAAATCAAATTGTCTCACTGCAAAGAATTAAGTGAAAACAAATTTGAATTATACAATAATAAAAAAACTACATAATGTAATAAGTATATTTAACAAAAACGAAATTTGGAAACTCGAAAACATATTTCAAATATAAACAATTAATGAACATCTAAGTATACTATTGGATTGATGTACATTGATTTTTTTAGGTAAAACAAAGAAGAGGAAAATTGGTCAGGAAAGTCTGCAAGATCTTCAGAAAAGTGTATTGAGAGAGGATAGGGAGAGGATCTTGCTAATGAAAGAACTTATTATATTGCAGAAAGAAAAAGTTGCATTAGAAATTAAAAAACTGCAGATGGAATTACCATCTAAGCCAACAGAAAATGAGATGTAGTATATTAAGTGGCTCGACACACAGTAAAATTCACCTGTAGTAAGCTATTCTGATCATGTTGTCTGTCATCTGTTTGTCTGTAAAATTTCCACATGTATATATATATGTTAGTCATATTGGTGTTGCTGGATCTCTTTGTTATGTGAATTCATTTTCAGTTGTGTTGTGATCCTCTGGGGCTAGGTTAAGGGCACAATATGGGGGTAAAAATGTTATGGGAATAAATATTGATGAAAAAAAGTTTTTTGAAAATCACAACAGGTAAACAATGACAGGTTGAAGGTGAATCAGGTGAGCAATGAGGCCCATGGGATACCTCACTTGGGGGTGGAGTTAAAAGTAGCAATTATACTGACTATAATTAAAAATAATTTTGAACAATGAACTGTCTGACATTGTTGTTTCTTGGTTCCACTACAATATTATCTGAAACATGTGGCTCATCTGAATGTTCACACTCCAAATCATCCATACAATCTTTCCTCTCTAAAGCAATGTTGTGCAGCACAGCACAAGCTACAATTATTTTTGCAGCACGATCCGGTTTACACTAGAAAAGAGAACACATGAAAATCTAACATGTAAAAATGCACAATTTCATAATGCAATGTAAATTAATTTAAAACATTGATCTCTCAACTTTTAAATAAATTCGAAATTGAATGCAGTTCCAAATAGTTTGTGAAGCAAGCATTTGGAAAAAATAGTAAATTTTATTTACAATTTGATTTATCATTGAAGAGTTGTCAAACAAATAAAGTACATAGCATGTGCATATCGAAATACCCTAATTTCTCCATGAAGGACCATAAATCGTCGCTTCAGCCACCCGAAACTTCGCTCAATCACTGCCCTTGTGTGTGTATGTGCATCATTGTATTTCATCTGAGACCTACATAATACATTTGACGACAAATACAACTTTTCTGGTGAGGTAATTGTATTGAAATATGAAATCGATAATTTGAATTGAGGAATTGACTCCATAACATTTCCTCTCTTGAATTAGGAAATCTCAGCATCTGATTCTGGTTTGGTCTTAAATTACCCCCCCCCCCCACCCCCACCGGAACTTGAATCACTTACTCAGTCGTGGGTCGTAGAAAGGGAGTCACCAGATATTTGCTGCATGCATATCCACTGTCACCAATCAGTAGTCCATCCACATCAATCCCTTTATGATGCGCTTCGAAATATGTTCCAATATTTGATTCTCGAAAAATAAAAGAATCATGGTTGGACCCTGGCCACTTGGCAACAATGTTGATAAATCGGCCTGTAAGTAAGGAAAAGGAGTAAAGGTGGGGCTTGCATGAAGTTTCATTATTTTACTACCAGCAGGACAGAAAGTTGGGTTTTGTTGTTGTTGTTTTGGGTTTTTTTAAAAAATATATATTTATGTAATTATGATATATATGCATAAAATTAAGTCAAGTACAAGCCAAAATTTTCAGCCAATTTGGGTGTCCAAAGGGGTAAGGGGGACTGCATGGCTCCTCTCAAAATCTGCCACCACTGATAATGACCGTATGTGGTTTTTCATATGTAAACAAAGGTATATTGGGTGACCCACTATTTTTTATGGTTGCTAGTAGGTATGAATGAGAACAAGAATATATGCTTGAAAGTTCTGAATTGTAATGTCAGTAATGAAGGAGCCCACCCATCCACCCCCCCAAAAATTAGACAGTATAAGTTGATGAAATATTCACCCCCCACCCCCCTAGATTTTATAAAGCTTCAAATATGTCTCCTAATTAGTCATTTGTACTATTTTCTATCATTTCTGATAAGGTGAGTTTAATAAAATGACGCACATTTTAAAGGGTTTTTTTTTGAAAAAATTAAGTTCTCCCAATGAAATAATTCAAGAAATCAAAAGATTTTGCCCCGCCCCCTTAAATCCGCCACTGGTTTAGGCACGTTAACATTCCTCATACGATGCTACTACATGTACGTGCCGAAAATACAAATAATGCAATTATTCAGTGATGATACTATCGCCAACTATATAGTACACATGTGACAAATTATGTATTTACATATATAAGTAAGTGAAGTAAAGTGGGGGGGGGGGGGGGGGGGGGGATTTACAGTTGGAGTGAAAGCTCATTTTTTACCGGAAGTGGGAAACACTATTCTCTCTTTCATAGGCCTACAAGTTGTCGACACGGATAGACTGTGTTTCTCCACTGTTAAAGGTTTATGTGAGTCATTGTGTATTTTTGAATATTATGTTGGTGAATATGAATTTTTATATCAATGTTTAGTGGTGATATACCGGTATATTAACTTCAAAAGTTATTATGAATGACATAATTGATATTCAAATTCAATATCATGAAATGTATGACCTGTCTTCATTATCTCATGAACATTTAATTATTTATTTTAGGAATACTAAATACAATATATTGAAGAAAGATAAAAACTTGGATAAACTATAATCACCTTCATGATTACATATGGCCTGTGTGTTTATTGAATGGAAGCCTTTCCGGTTCACATACACGGGCTCATGCTCACTGGGGCCCATGATGCGGACGTGGGTACCATCGATAGCACCAATCACACCAGGAAATTTGGCAATGACATAAAAGCCCTTCTTGATGTTGGACTTCTCTCCTTCTGTGGATGGCCACTTTATAAAACGTGAGGCCAAATCGGTCAGGGCTTGGGATACATCCTGGATACTTCGAGAAACACTTGACTTGTGGAAACCCAGTGTATCGCCTATAGTTTTCATGTTATCACCTGTAGCGTAATATCGTAGAGCCATCTCGACCTGACTGAGAGCTGACAAGGAATATGAGCGCAATGTTGGACGGCACAACTCGGGTTCTAGTAGATCAGTGATGAAATTAACTGACTCTTTACTAAACCTATACCTTTCTTTGTATTCACTGTCATTGAAATCGTGATTAAAATGTCTGTAAACTCTTGTTTTCTTGTGTCGTCTGCCAAGGTTAACATCAAACAGCAAGCGGGCAGCCATGTTTAACCACTGGTTAAAAGACTTAACCCACCTCTGCAGAATGGCTAACTTTGGCCAAAACTTAACCACTGGTTAGGCAACTTAACCACTGGCTAACTTTTGAGCAACTGAATTTAACCATTGGCTAAACGTTAACCGGTGGACAAGGGATTTAACCACTGGTTAAGCTTAACCAAGGTTTTGAGCAACCCAGTCCAGTATGCTTGGTATGAACACTTGTGACATGTAGTAACCTAGGCTTCTTTTGAAGAACAGCTTGGCTTCAAGGCATGAGAATTTCACATCTGTATAATGAAAGATGAATATAGAGTTGCTTTTTCATTCTCATTCATGACCAAAATTTTCCATATGCAAGATGAAGATAACGAACCGTGATCAATCTCATAACTCCTACATATGTAGTGTAGTACATTTGTACAATCATTGTTTATTGACATATAAACATCATCGGAACTTCTAGAACATCCATGAATGGCTATATTTCTAGAAAGATGAATTTTAGCACAGAAGTTATTAGAATTGTGGTTTAGTATAATCAGACTGTAGATTTTGTGCTTTAAGACACTTTGGAGATTTATATTGGATATTACAATACTGGGGACTGGAATTAACTGATTTTTGTATTTCATAATTCGTTGACGCTATACATAGGTTTATTCTTGTGTGTGAATTCAGCTCCGCGGTGAACAAATATATAGACTTCGATTACTTAAGGAATGACTTTAATTCTGGGGCAACTTATACGAGTGTAACCTGGTTTGGGTCAGTGTATGCTTTATAATCCGCGAAGTATAATTTGCCCCAGAATTAAAGTCATTCCTTGTAATTTAATGCAAAAGACAAAGGTACTAACCTTCGTTTATCAAAATGTACATAAACTCGGAAAAATACAAATCAACTGAGCCGCGCAATGATTCACTTAGCAACAACGACGAAGCGTTTAGCTGTGAAGGTCACCATCTTTAATCTTAGTTCTACGGAGCCTAGCCTATTTATGAAAATATTGTATCGAAGATGAAGTTTGTCATGATAGAAAATATGTGTAGATTATGCATGCAATGCGTATTTCGCTGCCCTTTAGAGATAGAGATCGACTTTGACGTCACTCATCTCCGACAGATTGAGAAAATACGGGAATTTGCATTGTTTAGGCCTACCCAAAATAATATCAGAAAATGCAATAATTTGCGGCTTTTAACTCTGTGAAAACTTCTACTATATGAAAACTTACCCTTGCATGCAACGTTGTCGCTAATAATAAATCCAACACAAGAAAACATTTATCAGCAAGTCACAAATCGCGATCCACATGTCAATGTGACTGACGTCATGTGATCAAATGTGACGTATGAATTTTTGTTTGCTTTGTTGAAAGGCGGATCAAGCAATGAAACAACACCCCCCTTTTTTCCCAGTGAGAAATGTATTTTAAAATGAACAGGGCAATGCTTACTTGGTAAATCATTAATTCGAATATAATATCTTTATTTTAATATATTATTCGACCATCATACAGAGAAAGATGTTTTACAACAGTGATTTGCGTACAAGTACATGCTAATTGACAATGAGAAAACAAAACCGAAGTATCTTATTGTACGCGTTGACTTTCTATGCCATAAAAGGCTGAAAACAGTGTTGCGATGTAAATTTAGAGAGAGAGAAAAAACAGTTTCGGCATCTGGTTGTCAAGGGGGGGGGGGGGGGGTGTCCCCATACCAAACCAGGTTATACAAAAATAACTTGCGTTCCTCAATTGGAATTTGACCAATCAGAGACAAGGATACAATAAGAATTAAATTATTGTAAATAAGCATTTTTTCACTGGTACATTTTTATTATAATTAAATATTTGAGTTGTGTTATTGATTTGTGCTGACATTTTGGATTATTATGTCCCATAACAGAATCATTTCAATTTTAAAGCATATAGATACGAGTGTCCTTTTCAAATTATCATGCGCTGTCATTATCTACAATATGAAATGGGTCCTTGATTTTTATGTCTCGGAAAGCTACAATAAAAATACGAAGAAAACGAACAGTGATCAATCTCATAAATTCTATTTAAAAAGAATACAGAATTAAGAGTAGGGCAAACACGGATCCCTAGAAACATCAGAGGTGGGATATGGTGCGTACGAGGATTAAGCATAACATGAAATTGTCATCTGAGCAATAATCATATTAACTGAAGGACATAATTAACCATAGTTTACCTGTACTCAGGTGAATTAAAAACATGACTTCAGAATAAGAGACTGGGTATTGCTTGAAACTTACTGAAAGAATTTACTCTTGAACATTGATTTGTTTCTACTGGCTTCTAAAAATAGAACTGAGGTAGCGTTTGTTTGTCGTCAGGGGTAGCGGGTATAATGACGTCACCATCTGGGTTCCATATCAACTGCACGTTATCAATAGAATAGCCATCTGTAAAATTAAATATCATGAACTCAATGATATTGTTTGCTTACATTATTTGAAATTTAAAAAAAAACTTGTAACAATAAGCTTCCAAAATTATATACAGAAATTTTTGTAAATTCAAATTGGTCCTCCCTTTAAAACGTGTTTCCTGATTATTGATGATTTGCTTTATATGCATTATTTCTATGACATATTAAACCTAGAAACTTTAGTAAAATGTATGAGTACTGTATTTCAGTCCCAATCCCCCCAGAAATCAGACCCTTAACGCAAGCTGTTGTTTGAATGATAAGACAGCACCCCTTTCTCTCCTTAACTTTACCAATCAGTGTTTGGTTGTCCTGCTGTAAACTACTCACAGCTTTCCATGATGACAGAGCACGTCTGATCATCCATGGGGTAAGCATGCAGATCCATGTTACAGGAAAGTGTTAATGACAATCTGTAAATACACCAAAACATGAAAGTGTTAATGATAAGCTATAAATACAACAAAACATGATAATCTGTAAATACAACAAAATATGGATATTAATGATAATCTGTAAATACAACAAAACATGAATATTATTGATAATCAGTAAATACAACAAAACATGAATATTATTGATAATCTGTAAATACAACAAAACATGAAAGTGTTAATGATAAGCTATAAATACCACAAAACATGATAATCTATAAATACAACAAGACATGAATGTTAATGATAATCTGTAAATACAACAAAACATGGATGTTAATGATAATCTGTAAATACAACAAAACATGATAATCTGTAAATACAACAAAACATGAATGTTAATGTTAATCTGTAAATACAACAAAACATGAATGTTAATGATAATCTGTAAATTTAACAAATCATGAATGTTAATGTTAATCTGTAAATACAACAAAACATGAATGTTAATGTTAATCTGTAAATACAACAAAACATGAATGTTAATGTTAATCTGTAAATACAACAAAACATGAATGTTAATCTGTAAATACAACAAAACATGAATGTTAATGTTAATCTGTAAATACAACAAAACATGATAAACTGTAAATACAACAAAACATGAATGTTAATGTTAATCTGTAAATACAACAAAACATGAATGTTAATGTTAATCTGTAAATACAACAAAACATGAATGTTAATGTTAATCTGTAAATACAACAAAACATGAATGTTAATGTTAATCTGTAAATACAACAAAACATGAATGTTAATGTTAATCTGTAAATACAACAAAACATGAATGTTAATGTTAATCTGTAAATACAACAAAACATGATAAACTGTAAATACAACAAAACATTAATGTTAATCTGTAAATACAACAAAACATGAATGTTAATGTTAATCTGTAAATACAACAAAACATGAATGTTAATGTTAATCTGTAAATACAACAAAACATGAATGTTAATGTTAATCTGTAAATACAACAAAACGTTAATGTTAATCTGTAAATACAACAAAACATGAATATCAATGATAATCTGTGAATACAACAAAACATGGATGTTAATTTTAATCTGTGAACACAAAAAACATGAATGTTCTTTTAAAGAAAAAGATCGTTGCATAATTATTTTGTCTCACACAAAAACCACTTGCATAAATGCATTATCATTCAATTATATTTCTATTTCTTATGACAGTTCGGTTGAGACATATGTGAATAGTCTGTGAGCATCTCCAAATGTTGACATAATAGTGTACTTCCACTACACTGACTGCGTTAAATGAAAAATAGTTCAATAATCTTTGAATGGAGAGTATACGGCTACGGACTGTTGATAACATTGAGAATTGGATACATATATCTCACAAGTGTATACACTACTGAATAGGTCTTGTATACATTTATATACACATAGTATGTTTGTTGAATATAATGTTTATTTGATTGGTCACTAGACAATTGCATATAAAATGACTTTAAACAACAACGAATGTTAATAATACTGAATCATGATAAGCAAAGCGCACATGATTAATATACATGTAAGGTAAACAAAGACGACTGCAATTTTTCGTATGTTAGTTGCCTGGAATACTCATATTGACTAGATTCCTTTAAAAGCAACGAAGTGGAAATAAACACAATCAAACCTGATACTATATGTTACTAATCCACCATTGTTTATGTGAAGAAGTTTATTTGGAACGGTCACTGTATGAAAAGTGGCGCTTTCCTCGTTCCGGAAGTAGGTATCAGGAACCCAAACATCCTCCATTCGTTTCTGATCTAGTTCCAGGCTGGGAATACTACTTAGGAGCGAATTGTTCAGGCGTGGATCTATCCAAGTCTGACGAAGGAAGATGTTAAGTTTGTAATCCTGTAAAGAAAGGCGAAGATAAAGATATGATCAATTTCATAACTCCTATAAACAATACAAAATAGAGTAGGGCAGATATACCCATGGTAATACAATGATTATATGTACGTCAAGATGTGTGTAATTCCCTAATACAATGATGACGTCTATGATAATAATAATGATATAATAATAAGGATCATGATAGTAATATAATTTATATAGCGCCTTATATAAAAAAATTACTCTAGGGCGCTTTATAAATGTAAGAAAAGGAATACATCAATAAAACGCCTGCATATGGTGTTTATGTCTCAACTGGTTCGATACGCAAGAGCGTGTTCTACGTATGATAGATTTTTAAATCGAAACAGGTTACTGACAGAAATCTGATTTTTAACAGTCTCATTTAAAGTCAGTGTTTCGTAAATTCTATGGTAGATCTAATTTGCAAATCCAATCTGTCATTGGGTTGGATACTGTCTGACGTGTTTCATATCAATTGTTAAGCCGTTCTTTCGATACTGATTTTGACTATGGATTACTCGCTTTACATGATCGAGGTATAGGGCTCACGGTGGATGTGACCGGTCGACAGGGGATGCTTACTCCTCCTAGACACCTGATCCCACCTCTGGTGTGTCCATGGATGTGTGTTTACCCTACTCTCAATTTTGTATTCTTTCTAAGATTTATGAGATTGGTCACTGTTCGTTGTCTTCACTTTTTGATATTATTTACCAAATATCATTAATATTTTCTGCTTGTAAGATTCTTGCATTACAATTTTACATATCTAAAACACTTCATTATAGTTTGTTTTTCTTTTTTAAAGGCAATTTTCACTTCCTTAAAAAATCCCTTGATCTCAGGAATGCTAAATCGTAATGAGCGTTTATTGTTTATAGATTACTTAAATAAATATATCTGTACCGCATACCAATATTTGAGAAAGTCATTATCACAAAACGTATGTACACCCTTGCAGTAAATGTTAAAACAGACACTTACCATGGACATTTCATTGAAGGAGTCAATGTTTAGAATTTCCAACTGGACACATACCTCGGTGGCTTTGTCTACAATTGGCGGGAAGAAAAAACTGTCATTCATGAGTTTTCTACAGAGCACTATTAAAGTCAGACGCACTTCAGTTCCAATGTTAAAACAAATTCATTTCTACATGTAAAACAAGATGACACAGGCAGTAAATTGTCCATACAGTAACATCAGTATATGTACCTTCTTCGAAATCTGGCGGGATTCTGGGATCATATACAGCATCGTTCAAAAGCCTATTTAAAATATCTCTTCTGAAATGTAAAATGCGATTTTAGGATCGTTTGAGAAAGGATTGATATGTAAACAGAGACATGATTTATAAAGTAGCTTTCATCAAACGTAATTTAGGTTTGGTTGGTTGGTTGTAGATTGCTCGAGAATTTTTCACGCAAAAGGAGACGTTTCCATTACAGGTGAAGGGCTGCAAAACGTGTTCAACATTACAACTGTAATTAGTCATGGCTAACTCAAGACAAAAAATATTTTAAGACAGTAACTTAATATTATAAACGATAGGTTTAAAGCGGTAAAGGTACATTACAACATTGCATGAAATGGTCAACATTTATGTACGCACCTATTGATCTCGTGAGACCCAGGTAAATTGACTAGCACGAGAATAATCCAAAGATGGCGGTACTTGTCCCACATCGGTGTTGTTTCTGTTAGATCGGTGTGTTTGGACGTTTGCGGGAAACAACGAGCTCTTTCATTTATTCGACAATATTTTACTATGAAGTGTAAAACCAAATATTTATTATTATTATTGTAAAAAAGCGTCATTAATAAACTAAATGCACACTCAACTCTCGTCTGAAAATCGCACGGAAACTGAATGGGAAAGATTTTTCATCATCACTTTAATTAACATAAAATTTCGTGAAACTTAAAAACGCCAACACCCTAGTGAAGTACTTTGACGATGATAGACCCGAGCTTTCCTCTGTCACCAGGAAATCTGCGTGTAGCTGCGGATCTCTATGTGTAACCCTGTATATCATTCTAAAAAGCCTTTCACTACATTACTCCACTTTATTTTGTCATTTTCGATTACACCAGTTCGGATGTTCTTCGTTTGTAAGCTTTCCGCACTATCTTCTCGGAGGTTTCCAAATATTAGTCTTAAATTTCCTTGTTATTTGTTTCTAACTATAAGTCTTTAAAATTTCTTTATTACTTTGAAATAATTAATCAATAAGGATTTATGTCCCCTCTCGTAATCTGTCGCCCTGTTTCTCCATTTTATGCTAGTGATCGACATTTTTGCTCCCCGAAAATTATCAAGGGAGCATATAAGTCGCATCGTGCCGGACCGGTTCGTATCTCCTGAACCTTTCATCAGAAATTTCTCGTAAATGATACATATATCAAATATTCCTTGGAACAGAGACATTTAGACCAAGGTCATTTTGGAAAGGTCAAGGTCACTCAGAACATATACCTTATTTAAGGAAAATGTTCGGAATCCTTATTTCGACATTTTTGAATATGTATTGATCATGTATCACACTGATAACTAACAGCCAAATGAATTTCTGACAAAGGTCACTCAAGGTCATTTTTAAAGGTCAAGGTCACTCACATTATATACCGTGTATATGAAGAAAAATCTTAATTCTAACAATATTTCACGTTATTTATCTTTTGGAAGGTCAAGGGCACTAAGAACATATTTATCTTATATAAGGAAAAAGGTCCTTACTTCAACAGTTTTGGAGCAGGTGTTCATCATATTCCACACAAATGAGCCCTATATCTTGAACATGACATGAATGTCGTAAATATTTCTCATACTTTAACTTAATTATCAGATATAGAGGTTAACGTTTTGTTGATTAATTTAAAGAGTATTTTATTATATATAACATAAAAAGTATTACTATAGGCAGCAGGCAACGCCTGTATAAGCCTTCTCCTTTAAGGTACAAGGTAATATCCACACACTGATGTACGTGAGAACTTACAATAATGATACAAGCGTATAATGACTTCATATGTATAATAAACAAAGAAAACAGAGACATGGAAGAGAGAAGGCAGATAACAAACAAAAGAAAAAAGAGCCAAAAACAAAAATCAAATCAAGTAAATAAAAAATGAATACAAAAAGGGGTACCGGTTTAGCAGGATAAGGTGTTGTTTTGTTGACATTGATCGAATAAAGCTTTTCTGAAATTATTATGAGTTGATTTCTTTAAAGCCTTGCAGGTCAGTGGGAAAATTTCATACAACTTACTTTTATGTATAAACATGAAAACTTATGAACAAACTGTCACCTCAGAGATGTAAAAAAAAAAAAAATAAAATAAAAAATCCGGAAACAATTTATGATTAGATTTTACCTCCTTTGAATACTAAAGAGCTTCGAATAAGTGACATGATTTTACCTCGTCGATAAGTTGGTGCTCAGCTTCGGTTTATTTGCGATGAAGAGATGGCTTGCCACGATTGAATTATCGACATCAGTTGGTTCAACCTGGAGTGATGATAACGAGGCTCGGATCGTGAACACTGTACTTAATATCTGAGTACCATGACCTGTACACCTGTTTTAACTTGAGAGGCAAGTAGATATAAAGTGGGTAGATTAATTAAGGCACGAATGTGCACTGACTGTTATGTATTTGGTGGATGACAATTACAGAAAATATCATATCCCAGAATTCAACATTCCTGATGTCATTGTTCCAGGTTTTAAGGGTTTGAAGCTCTAAACACACTAATGTTTTTTTTATTATAATCAAACTGTTTAGTTAATCTTTATTTGTTGATTTTTTCTTTCAAAGGTTCCATTGAACTACATGAAATAATGTATTCTAAACATAATTTATCCCAAATAGCTACACGGTGTACTGGCATTTTGAAATGTTTATATGTCGACTTTAATCTACCTCAGAGGGATGAAATAAAGTGAAATTCATTTGTACAGTGATGTAACTATTTTATCTGCAAATATCATATTGTTTTGAGGAAATAAAACATAGCATGTTATAATCATCTTCATTCAAATCGATTACTCAACAGTGTATTTGGTGTACTAAGAGGCGAGATCAAAAGATCAATGTCTGACAAAACGTTTTCACCCTTAAAACTGAATATGATAAATGTTGAAACTAATCGATTAACAAGTAAAAACATACGAGTATAAATAACACTCAGTATACCTTTTCTACTGTTTATTCACAAATGAAAGTTTACTCCTCCTAGGCACCTGATCCCACCTCTGGTGTGTCCAGGGGTCGGTGTTTGCCCAACTATCTATTTTAGTTTAAACAAGATTTATTCGTAAATAATTCGATAATGTTTACAAACCATGTCTTATAGATGAAATAGATTGAGAAACAAGCCAAAAGGCTTATATTAATCTCGCTCTAAATATCTTACAAGTAAGAGGTGAATGAAAATTCTTAGTAAAATAAGTCGTATACTAATTATTACAATACACTGTACATGCAAAAAGAAATAGGAATAAGAGAGAAAAGCTGGAAGTGAGTATTGGGAGAAAAAATAACACACGTTTATATGTATGATAAGTGTCGATACAGATCAAATGCATATAAACTATAGACAAAGTTGAAATAATAAATTGTAGAGTTGTGCCATAAACAATAAGTAATAAACACAGGTTTTCCAATTATTACAACCTTGGTGCACATGAGTATATTTTAAATACAATATGACAGTATTACATGTAGATATAGTAGAACAGCTTTCAGAGGTAGGCTCAGAACATTTTACTTTCAACAAGAAATTTCTGGGCTAAATAAAAAATGCTGTTGTTCTCACTTTCAGATAAATTTTCATTACCGTATAACAATAATTCTACATTAAGTGGATATGGCAGTGTCAGAATTGTATTGGTCCTAACTCTTGAGTACATATTACAGCGTAAAAGAAAATGATCAATACTTTCTACTTCTCCACAAATGCAAAGGGGTGAATTGCATAATTTTCTTTGAAACATATGAAGATTAAGAGCACGGCATTCTAATCTCAATTTTGCATGAAGAGTTTGTCCGATTCTTGTTCCTAAATAAAAAATAATTTGGAATATTAATGACACTTATATTAAGATATTTCTTAAAGCTAGATAGAGATGGATTTAATTGGACATTTCGAGGAAGTGCATTCCATTTCCTTATTGTAGATGGAAAAAATGAATTAAAGTATAGCTTGGTTCTAGAGTTGATTTCTTGGAGTGAATTAATTGCTCTTGTGTTGTAGTTGTGACCTTGATTTCTCAGAGACTGAATTGTATTGTTTAGATAATTGGGAGTCATGTTATGGTATATCTTGTGGAGTTGAATAAGTCGATGATTTTCTCTACGTTTTGACAATGGATCCCATCCCGTTTCCTTATATAGAAGATGCCTGGATGCTAGTCTATTACCTATCTATTTTGTATTGCTTATAGGAGTTATGAGATTGATCACTGTTCGTTATCTTCACCTTTCATTAAAACTATAAATGTTCATTAGAATGTAATATTGTGGTTTTTCTTTTTCCCCACTATAGTGTAATTGATGTCGGATGACAGAAACTTATGGGGTATTTTATCCCCCTCCCCCTAACTATTTGAATTTAGATTTTTATCCGACATCGATCTCTCCCTTAAATAGAACAGCTTTTACTGTGACTAACGAAGCGAACTTTATTAGGTTTGTACACCTGTAACAAGAAAATAAGTTTTCCATATTCATGCTGAGTGAAGAAAGTTTACTAAAAGCTGTCTGAACTAATCGTGGTATATTTAAAAGCACTTACCAATACAATTGTTATTTTGTGAATAAATTATCACTATTCAATTGTAAAGCATGTTCACCATCCATGACAAAAAGATGACTTTGTCTTTCATCAGTGACAAAACGTTTCTTGTCTATCATCCGTGACCAAAATATACTGGTCTGAAAACCAAGACAGGGTAAGTGGCTAATACTACCTTAAACATTATCAGCCGTGAGTCACAACTCAGTTTAATCTGTTAAGTAAAACTTATACGGTACCAATTTTGATGCACCAGATGCGCATTTCGACAAGTAATGTCTCTTCAGTGATGCCCAAGCCGAAATTTTGGAAAATCGAAATAACAGTAAACTTGTAAGAGCTAAAAGGAAAACTAGAGTGCCAAAACCTGGAGCCAAATTCGTCCAAGGATAGAGCTAGGCACGAGGGAGATAATCCTTAATTTTGAAATGAATTTCTAAATTTTATCGCAGCAATTAAATATACATCCGTATTTTCAAGCTAGTAACGAAGTACTTAGCTACTGGGCTGTAGAGAGCCTCGGGGACTAACAGTCTGTTAAGTGTGAGATATTCTATTATAATACCGAAACTTGAGTATGCTCATGACAGGAAATATACCATTAATAAAATTATTGAAGTAATTAGCAATTTAGTTTTCTCCTGAATGAATTAAAGATAATTACCTGATTGGAATATAAAATATCATCATTGTTCTCTTTGTTAAAACTTTTTCAGGTAAATCTCTTGATTTTCTACAGTTATTTCAATTTGAAAAGTACCGTGCATTACTAATATTTCACTTAAAGACAAATTATAATAGTTATATTGATCTGATCGCTTTCTGCGTGGGATACATTATTATTTGATATAACGGACACTTTAAATTTTTATTCTGAATTAGTAGTATTGAAAGAGCAATACATTCTGGAAGAGAAAACTCTTTTGGATATTTTAGGTGAAGATTGGTGTTCGCACTTTTGGGAAAATGCAATCCCGATCTATTTCAAATAATTGTTAAAATTCAAGCAAACTATTATTTTCTTTTGGAAGAAAAATATTAACTGATATTACTTTGCACGCAATGTTCTTTTAGTTTGCTAAAATGGATCTGTTTTAAAAACGGTACATTGTGAAAGACATTGGGTCACTCTCCAAAGCTGTTGGTTATGATGTAGCTTTCCGTATTAAAATAACTCTCACGTGACAGTTTTAGATTTTATTTGCCATCTTTCAGATACACTTGCATTATTGTCAAATAGTTCTTAACTGAACTTGTCTGCTGAAGGCTATTTGTAACATACAAACCATATATTGATCTGAAAATGTCTCGAGATGGGAATTCAAATTGTACAAAATGGGAAAAGGCATTGAAAAGATAAATAATTTATTGATATAGTGAATTACATGTAAATTTCGTAAACAAAGTTGAAATGTCGAATTCTATTTCATGCACATGTACATATGTACACTCTAGAAGAGGCGTAGGACACAGGGACGACAACTCTCGAGGCATGGGACACAGGGAAAACAACTGTCAATGAAAACAACTTTCGATATCCGTTACTGTCCAGGAATTCTACCTTGTTCTCTTCATTCATGGTTTCCAGCTTTTTCCTTCAGGTGAAAAACACTTATATTTCGTCCTTTACTTCTTATCAAAATAAGCATTACAAAACAGTTCAGAGAGTTTATTGAATAATCATGTAATTAACATATAGTGTCGCCCGAACAATCCTAAAAAACGATTTACAATTCGAGATTACATTCTGTTTAATTTTTCTATAAACACAGACTGTCCCAGAATTTCACTTCATCAATAGTTACAAGATATTCTATAATTTAAAGTGTCCTCTCGATCGGACTGTACTTGTAGCTCAACCAGCAAACAACATGTAGGAGTTATGAGATTGATCACTGTTCGTTATCTTCACCTTGCATTTACATGTTCTGCCTCAGAGCACTGTAAGGAATGATGAGCTCTGTTTTGTATCATCATTACCCCAGAGAAGTGCCCAATACTTTTCATATAAAACCTGGGTCGTAAGAGGCACCCATCTAGAATAGCGTTTATTTAAAAGATTTACATTAAAAACAAAAAGGGCTAGCTTCTATCTTTGATGTTCCATCTCACATACAGAACTTTGGACTTTTGGACTTCCGGCTTTAGCTGATATAGTAGTCTAATGCCATTCTTTATCTAGAAATTTACAGTTAGGATTAAGCTAAACTGATCATAAACTCTTATCAGTGAAGAAGATGTTGTTCCAATCAAAGTTCCTACGGTCTAAACAATACGACGCTCTTTCTGTTTCGATTTCAATTAAGGAATGCCGTGTGTAATTCAGTACTGATTCAGTGAAGGAATATGCCGTGTGTAATTCAGAACTGATTCAGTGAAGGAATGCTGTGTGTAATTCAGTACTGATTCAGTGAAGGAATATGCCGTGTGTAATTCAGACCTGATTCAGTGAAGGAATGCTGTGTGTAATTCAGTACTGATTCAGTGAAGGAATGCCATGAGTAATTCAGTACTGATTCAATGAAGGAATGCCGTGTGTAACTCAGTACTGATTCAGTGAAGGAATGCCGTGTGTAATTCAGTACTGATTCAGTGAAGGAATGCCGTGTGTAATTCAGAACTGATTCAGTGAAGGAATGCCGTGTGTAATTCAGAACTGATTCAGTGAAGGAATGCCGTGTGTAATTCAGAACTGATTCAGTGAAGGAATGCCGTGTGTAATTCAGTACTGATTCAGTAAATGAATGTCGTGTGTAATTCAGTACTGATTCAATGAAGGAATGCCGTGTGTAATTCAGTACTGATTCAGTGAAGGAATGCTGTGTGTAATTCAGTAAAGGAATGCCGTGTGTAATTCAGTGAAGGAATGCCGTGTGTAATTCAGTACTGATTCAGTACAGATATTCACACTTTCCCTTTTGATTACTTCTTGTAACAACACTCTGTCGTGTGTTCTTACTGAGTCTCCTTCTGTTGTCTGTTTTCTAGACCAGCTCTTTCCTTGCGATGTATTCCCCTCCCCTTGTAATATTCCTACTACCCAGTACACAATAGAATACTCAGTGATTCCGATATAGGTTTTACGATCCCTTGATTTCACTCATCTAAAATAAGGTTTGCGTTTTCACAAACACTCATTTTGAACAATAGCAGACGTCAGAAAGTAACAAAGTAAAAGGGAGGCAATTCATGAAAATTACATTTTTCATATATCGTGAGGATTTACTGTCCTTCGATACAAATTAAACTAAATATCATATATGGTTTATTTATGAAAACAATACTAATAATAATTTATGGGATAACGGTAATGTACAATATTTTCGCCTCGCATCAAAGGTTTTAGTTTGATGGCGCTACAAATTGCACCAATGATCTAATCTACGAGTCTAACCAATATGCCGAGTAACTGCAGGAAAGTCTTGTGATATTTATGTAATATAGATGCATCAGAATCTAAAATGAATATATAAGTACTGGTTGAAACGGACGAAGGGAATCCATAGTATTAGGGTACCTTTATTGGTCTTTAATGACTTATAGATACAGAATTTTTGGCAACACGGGTGCATCGATGTTTACATCACTTACGATGCCATCAGCATCTGTTTTCCACATTAATTGCATATTGTCGGTAGAATTTTCATCTGCAATTCAACTGTTCCATTCAATGTGTTTTAAGACAATAAAATATAATCCATCATTCAAAGCCGGGTGTAAGTATCTAATTATTCATAGGTGAGTTTCCCATGATGATTCCAATGTTGGATATTGCTTAGATCAACGAACAGTGGAATGTATTTTCTGCCTTACAAATCGTTTCCTATCTCTAATGTAAAACTTATACGGTACCAATTTTGATGCACCAGATGCACATTTCGACAAGTAATGTATCCCCAGGGATGCTCAAGCCGACATTTTGGAAATCCGAAATAACAATAAACTTGTAAGAGCTAAAAGGAAAAACAAAGTGCCAAAAACTGGAGCCAAATTCGTCTAATACATTTCCATTGCTTGTTATTACAGAACAATGCAACGTTTTCAACTGTCTTACACACCTGTTTCATACTTGGGTGTCTTACCGAACATATACGTGAACAACAAACTAACAACGCAACTTTATGACGAGCGGGGTGATTTCAGCTTCTCCATTGTCACTTTCCCGCAATCATATAGCAATGTTCCATCATCATTTGCATATGGTGCTTACGTTTCTCAACTGATTCGATACAAAGGGGCGCGTTTAATTAGCAATTTATAACCTGAGACAGGCTACTGACAATTTTTTTTATGCTACTAGGGTTTCAACTTTCTCGTTTAGAGTCAGCATTTCGGAAATTCACTAGTCTTTATAACGGTCTAGTTACCGATACAACCTGTCATTGGGGCAAATGCTGTCTGACGTGCTTCATACCAATTGTTAGGCCGTCCGTTACAAATTGATTTTGACTATATATTACTCCGTTTATAGGGATCACTAGTGGATGTTTTTATTATGATATAAATGCTAACAAAGTTGGCACAATAAAGAAACAATGTAGAACCTAACGATCAAGCAAAATGGATTCGAACGAGCGGCTTTACTTTACAAGAAAGTATTATTTTCTTCCTTCAAAAAATTACAAGATTTCCATCAAAAGATGGTCTCTTTAGTGTGCCTTTAAGTTCAGACTTCATCTCGATAAATCAATTATTCATTTCAGTTTTTATGCGTTAAATCTGCTTAATGATAGGATACATGTAGTTTCATTTTAGTCCATTTTACTTTCAATCGATAATTTTTGTTTGATTCATGTATTTCATTTTCATGCTGTAATTCAGCGCTGTACAATTTATTTTATTGCATTGTACCGTACTGCAAAAAATTATATTCGAAATAAAAACCACTTTATATGAGATGAAACAGAGACATAACTTTTTTACACTGCTTTGTCAGTACCAATTGGAAGTATGAGTATTTTTCTCTTTAGAAATGCTTTGGAATTACACATCTTGGTGAGACATGTTCTCGCAGTAAAACTGATTCACGTCAGAATCGAGAAGATTGTTTTCATCTTCTATCCATAATTAAAAATGGCATCTGTAATAATGCGTCATATCGTTGTCTCCGTATTTTATTTAAGATTATTTTGTGATCGTATTTATTGAAAATTTTGTGGTCGTTATAACGATCTAGTTTGCCAATATAACCTTTCACTGGGTCAAATGCTGTCGGACGTGTTTCATACCAGTTGTTCGGCCGTTCTTGACACACTGATTTTGACTACGGATAACTCCGTTTATCTGATCAAGAGATAGGACTCACGGCTGGTGATAATTCTCACAACTCCTATATCAAAGCTAGTACATGTACTAGTAGTAAATCAAATGTCATTGTTTTCATTTTGATAAATCAAAGTTATTATTACAGTAGTAAATGAGGGACGACATATTTGAATACAGTTTACTGTATCACATGGATAATAGTAAAGAGAAGTAACAATATAACTTTGTATTCAATATTTGTATTCACCTGAGGATGGATGTTAAAATCCAGAAAGCGCTAGTAATTTAAATATATTTTTGAACTGCATATTTTCCTGCTTTTTTATTGAATTATATATATATATATATATATAATGGACCCTCAAAAACTTTGAATGTGCTTTTATTTTCTTACTTTTTCTTGATAATGAAAGGTGAAGATGACGAACAGTGATCAATCTCATAACTCCTATAATCTAATTTCGAAGTTTATGTTTAAGTTTTCTTAATGATAATATATTTCAATTCTAGTCAATTTTGCTTTCAATTTGCAATTCTTGTTTGTTTCAGTGTTGCATTTCTATGCTGTAAAGGCTTAAATGTAACTTTGTTGAAGTTGGCGCTAAAATTAACCACAAAACACTTGATACGATACAGATATATATAACTCTTACACTGGCTGCTTTGTCAGAACCAATTGGGAGTGTCGGTATTTCTCTCTCTAGAAAATGCCTTGGAATTAGACATCTTGGTGAGGCATGTTCTCGCAGTAAAACCCATTCACGTCGGACATGTGAACACTGATGTTATCTAATATTCATAATTAAAAATGACAGTATATCTGATGCGAGATACGCTGTGTCCGTTTCATTTGAATATCATTTTGAAAGCGTGATGAAAGTATGGGAGAAATCAATTAAAAATTTCTACGTGATAAGAAAAGTATAATTATATTTATGTAATATTGGTGCTCTGGCAAAGTTCCATATAATGATGGAACAACAACATAACATAACACCAGTATTGTGTGAAATATTGTCATTTATTAGATGACAATAAACAAATATTATCATTCTATATAATGATAACAAAAACAACTAAGGAGAGATCTAGACAATACTGACAGCACAAGTTGCTTCTATAAAAATCCCTGAATATGATAAAGTGATCTCCCCTGTTACATGTATACAAGTAAAATTAAAAACTTGACAAAATATCCAAAAATCATTGAATAATATATACAAATCAAAAACCATCAGCCACAAGAAGCAAACAGCAACCCTCACACAGCATTACAACCCTGAAAGATAAGGAACCAGTAGGCACATCATTATGCAAAAGCTACCATGAGATACGGCTGTGTCCGTCTTCACTTGAATATCATTTTGAAAGCGTAATGAAAGTATGGGACAAATCAATTAAAAATTTCTATGTGATTTGAAAAGCATAATTATATAGTATATTCTAGATATTTAACAATGTAGTTTGACTTTTGCGTCTGGTAACATTTCCATCATAGAGTATTACAGATAGACACAAGAGACTGATAGGCCACGTCACTCACCCAAGCAGATTCATCTTCCGTAAGCGCCGAGCAAAGGCTTAAATTTGAAGCCCTTCACCGGTCTTGGTGACGTCTCCATAGGAGTGAAAAATTCTCTCGAGAGACGTTCAACAACAAACAATCAATAAATCTTTCTGTTTAATGAATAAGAACCGCTGTTACAAGTTAAGTTTACCAACAGTTTGTTTTAAATTGAAATACAATTATGACAAAATACCAGTTTCTCTATTTTGAGTCTTGGGGCAATATCATCGAAAAGTCAAAATTTGCAACACTATTCTCAAACGACACATTAAAAAAACAAACATAAGACGTTAATAGTGCCACCACACTACTTTCGACGGCCAAACGAGTATCGCTTTTCATTCTAAAGTGTGATGCAATTTTCGCATTAGATTGCATGCGCATAGCGTGCGTCCTGTTTGGATGCTCCCAGCTGTACATGGACGTTTTGGTTATTAGCTTAATGTTGCCATACTAAACGTCCATTAAATCATTCTTTGACAGATACTTCTTTGTAACTGATATTGACAACATCGCAAATTTGATTGACTTTCGTTTACTGAATCTGATTGCCTCACGGGGTTGTGTTGGTACAGTGTTGTGTTATGAATTTGGTGATCAATGAGAAGATACGGGGAAAAGATACTGCAAAATTAATATATTGTATTGATAGACAGATGAATATGTAGATAACCAATTGCAAGTCTGACTGATTTTTTATTTGATTTTTATTCGCCATCGTTATTCATTATTATATCAAAGACTAGACGTTTTGACAGTAACTTCGTCAATAAAAATGGTAAAAGGATATATTCACATCTAGTGATCAGTCATTCAAAACATACCTTTGTTGAACACCACTCTGATTCTAAGCACAAATTATCTGAAGTTGACAGTAACAGGATGCTGAAGTTTCTCATTGACAATACCTTCGTGGTCTTTGGTGATCAGGACTTCTAAGAGTTCATGAAATTCCAATCGGCACGGATTGTGTTCCTCTGTTAGCTGGTCTATTTTTATAGTCTCATGAAGCAGGATTGTTTCAAAAGCTTCTACATGAGAAGAAAAAAATCTGGCTGTGCACGTTAACTCGACATTTAGATATATCGAAGATTATCTAATAAGAATAATCATTTTTACTCGTATGTCGATTCGATATAATAATCCCAGTGAACTTGAAATAAAAGGCACAACATAGTCTTCCACATCTGCTTCGTACTTATATATTTTATTGAATATAGATGCTAACGGAAGACTACATGTAACAACTCAACTTTACGACAAACGGGAGGATTTTCAGCTTTTCAATTGTCAACTTCCTATATTTCTGTATAGGCGTTATGAGATTGAACTTCCTATATTTCTGTATAGGCGTTATGAGATTGAACTTCCTATATTTCTGTATAGGCGTTATGAGATTGAACTTCCTATATTTCTGTATAGGCGTTATGAGATTCAACTTCCTATATTTCTGTATAGGCGTTATGAGATTGAACTTCCTATATTTCTGTATAGGCGTTATGAGATTGAACTTCCTATATTTCTGTATAGGCGTTATGAGATTCAACTTCCTATATTTCTGTATAGGCGTTATGAGATTCAACTTCCTATATTTCTGTATAGGCGTTATGAGATTGAACTTCCTATATTTCTGTATAGGCGTTATGAGATTGAACTTCCTATATTTCTGTATAGGCGTTATGAGATTGAACTTCCTATATTTCTGTATAGGCGTTATGAGATTGAACTTCCTATATTTCTGTATAGGCGTTATGAGATTGAACTTCCTATATTTCTGTATAGGCGTTATGAGATTCAACTTCCTATATTTCTGTATAGGCGTTATGAGATTGAACTTCCTATATTTCTGTATAGGCGTTATGAGATTGAGCTTCCTATATTTCTGTATAGGCGTTATGAGATTGAACTTCCTATATTTCTGTATAGGCGTTATGAGATTCAACTTCCTATATTTCTGTATAGGCGTTATGAGATTGAGCACTTTTCGTTATCTTCACCTTTCGTGTAGCAGTGTTCTATTATACATATAGTGTTTATGTCTCTCAACCGATTCGAAACGCAAGAACTTGTCCTGCTTATGATGTTTTAACTCGAGATAGGCTACTGATAAATAACTTGATGTTACAGGAGTTTCAACAGTTTCTTTTAAAGTCAACAAATTCTATGATCGTTATAACGATCTAGTATACTCTGTCATTGCATCAATTGCTGTCTGACTTGTTTCTTATCAATTATTAGGTGTTCTTTACACATTCATTTTGACTATATATTACTTCGTTTACCTGATCAGGATATCTGGTCGACAGGGGCATCTGATCCCACCTCTGGTATATCCAGGAGTCTAAGTTGCCCTACTCTTAACCTTGTATTTTCTAAATACGATTTATGAGATTGATCTCTGTTAGTTGCCTTCACCTTTTCATGATTAAGGTTGTAAAGATTGAAGATGGTAATGAAAAACAACTTTTTATTCATTTATTAGTTAATGATATATAAAAATGAAAATGAAAATAAATTATGTCGTAATACAATCAGTATAAAAAAAGCATACTTTATGAGATTGGTGTAGAAAGACCGACTCGAATCTCAACTATTCGTTTTCACAATAACAGTAGTGATAAAAATTACAAATATAAGGGCTCGCTTTTTATGTCATTTTCGGCTGTATAAACATCCATCACTGTAATTTATTTACTTTGATAAATACACACTCCAGAAGACAATGTTAAAGATCACATATGCCACAGGAAAGGCAATTCTGGAGACTTTGTCCACAAAGCGGGCCTTCTTCATCAGATCCACTCTCTTCTTTTTATGCTCTGTGTCCACACTTTTCTCCGGAAGTTCGTCGTTCTGAATACAGAGAAATATATTTCCAAAAGATTTATTCTTAAATAGCAAATATTCTTCTATTTGTGACAGTAAAGTATTGTTTAAAATACTAGTATGCTTTTCTAGTTTAGAAACTGTTTTGACGTTCTTCCACAACATGCAGTACAGAATATTTTCATTTCCAGTGTTTCCATTTTCGATATCTTTACCAGTTGAAATGATAACCAATTTCTCATAAATGTGAACATTGTGTGTATGGATCTTGATAAATATTGTAAGACTATTTTAACGACCAGGAATATTCCGACTGATATGAAAGCAAGAGGTAAATAAAAATATAGATTTCATTTCATTTTTTGAAACTACACGCGTATATGAACAGTAACGTTTCCAGCCAGCATACTTTTCATGAAGCACGTATTTCTAAAAATGAAATTTATTTCTTAAATATATTGAAATAGCAATGCTTCTGTAAAAATATTCTAGAGAATGTTTCAATCAGATATCATATGCAGTTTTGAAGTCCAGTTTAAAGCTACTTGATACCGAACAGATTTCATGACAAACGATTTCACAAAACAAATAATATAACAATCAGGATCGTTATTAAAATACACATACAATAATAATTATTGTTTTAGTTGTTGTTTTAGTGAAATAATGTATTTCCATATCAGTTATATGTTCTAACCTAATTCCAATAATTTCGCGGTTGCTATGGTTACCTTTGGTTGTTTATGGTGTTTTCTTGTCTGCACATTGATGTAAGCATATTCTAGTAACGCTGCAAATACAAACAATAATCCAATGGCCATCCAGATATCTATTGCCTTTATATAGGAAACACGGGGAAGAGAGTTTCTTAAACCGGAACTCTGCGTTGTCATGGTAAGCACGCAGATGACTCCAAGTGAGACTCTCGCAGGAACCACTTCCACGTGAATCCAAAATGAAAGCCAGGAAAGCATGACTATCAGCATGCTTGGTATGAATACTTGTGACATGTAGTAACCTAGGTTTCTTCTGAGGAACAGCTTGGCTTCAAGGCATGAGAATGTCACATCTGTTAAATATAATCATATAAAAAAATAAGTAACAAGAATTATGGTTCCAAGCATCACCATTTCCTCGATCATCATTTCCCCTTAATGAAAAGATGAAGATAAACAGTAATCAATCTCATAATTCCTTTAATGAATACGAAATTAAGAGTAGGGCAAACTCGAACCCCTGGAGGCATCAGAGGTGTGATCAGGTCCCTTGGAGTAGTGCGTATTTTCTGTTGACTGATCACACCCCTTGTTAATCTCAATATTGGAGGGTTGGTGTGATTTTACAGTTATGATTTCTTATTGGTTGTTTTTGTCGTAACTGGGATGGTTTGAAGTACATGTTGCTGTTATCTGACGTCCCTTCTACAACGAATTTACTCGTATAGAGACGTCAGCAACTGTAGATGAAGTGCTACAATTGACCTTTGCATACAGCTCAGAGGGCCTTAACAGTGAGTATTTTTATCGTTTCAACGCCTATCGTGATACGGGAACTCCATTTTTAAGGTAATATCCGAAAGACCCATTATTTTCGTTTTTATACCTAAGCAAAGGAACAATCACCACCTTTTATTGTATAGCTAATAAATAGTCTATTATAAAATCTGCGTAAAATCTAGAGAATGTTAGCGTTCAATATCCTGAGAAACTTATTGAACGCTAACTTTGCATTGCGTAAATTGTGTGCGCCCGAAACATTCCGAATATGAGCGTTCAATATTGACCTTACCGTAACGACGTAAACAAGCCAAATCAATTTTTATTCGGTATATATACATACATACATACATAAATATCAAGGATAACACATGAAATCTCGAAAGCTTATTTCCAATGGGGTCCTTTGATGCACGGATGTTTGCGCCAGGGGGTCATTTATATGGGAGGAGACTGGAGTACCCGGAGGAAACCCACCTGTCCAATCAGGCGACCGCCATGCCCTCTCACATACAACCACTGCCGATCACGGGGATCGAACTCGGGTCGTAGCGGTGAGAAGCAAGATCGGTACCTCTGCGCTCTCGAACACCGTTAATGCATGCTGAATTTTGAACAGTTAAGACATGCATGCTGATATTGCACACTTTCACCTTAGATGTCAATATTGATGAATTCTCGTTTATTTTGGGAGTATTTTGAGTGAAAAGGGATATGATTTAACAACTAAATACTTTAGCCATATGATAAAAGAGTTATTGAACTTATGTAGGTGAATATTGGCACGAGTTGGCTGTCAAAATGCACTCGCAAGCTCGTGCATTTTCACAGCCAACTCGTTCCAATATTCACCAATATAAGTTCAATAACTCTATAATATTAAACGTCTTAGATTGCACGTGGTGTCAAGATCACGAATTGCACATAGCTAGGTCTCCCACTCAACGGAATATCCTAACCACTAGCCTTCTATGTCCGGTTGGAAAACGTCTAGGAATAACAGAAACTCATCCATGGTCGCTAATATTCACAATATTATCTCAACTTATGAAGATACTTAGTGAATGCATATTGGACAATGGCAAGTTACAGTTGTCCACGCTTGGCATTATCATTACGTGTCTCCCAGCAGAGTAGGGTCTTGTTTATTCATGGACTAGCTATAACTATAATGCAATAAAAATGTCAAAATACAAAATCTCGGTGATTGGTTGAAATTACTATTAGCGTATAATTATCTCTTGACGTTTTGAACCATTTGAAATAAGCATGTGTCAAATGGCGCTGAAATACCGTCGTACACAAAATTCAAAGAGATAAACACCATTTCGTGGCCATATATAAATATTTGTGTGTTTAAAAGACCGTCCATTAAAAATCAGGCACAACTTTTAGTAAAGATGGCATGTGACATTGACAGTCAGGTCCAGAGGTTTACTTAATTACCATGTATATGTTTTGCTTAATTACCATGTATATTTGTATATCAGCAAGAGTAATGATTTTCCCTATCACAAAAGTATGGAGTTTTCGTATATATTCCTAATGATTTCAGTACAGTTATTTGTCTTCTATGTTTTAAGAGAAAAGTGATCTGCCCATTGTAATAGCTGGTATAGTGACAGTACTTACCTCCCTTTTATATTGGTTTCTATAATGCCACGATTTACTTGCCTTTCAATATCGTTTTATGTAGTGATATTATAGAGACAAGATTTATCCGCTCTTGATGATGGCTTATATTGTAGCAGTTCAACGCCTCTTATAATTGCTAATTTCATGGGATTTCATAGCGAACCCATTAGTAGACTTTGAAAATTATTTTTGTATTTCAACATCATATGGAATATAATTCTATATCTATTCTAAGAATAATTCCAGAAATGAGATATGTCAACCTCTACTTGATTTTACATGGACAGTCTCCGAAATAGTAAATTTAAGTATTGGTGTACATACTGAAAGAATTCACTGTCGAACACGCAAGAGTTTCTATTGGTTTGTAGAAATAAAACTTCGGCAAGGTCTGTTCATCATCTTTTGCAGCACCAATTATGACGTCATTATCTGGATTCCACATGAGATGCACGTTTTCAATAGAGTAACCAACTGTAATATAAAATGTCAATATATAGTCGCAATATAATCAATTCATCTCAGACTTCTTTTGAGAATGTTTTGCATTTTTATGACGTTTGGTATGACATGTCTTAAGATTGTTCTATAAATCCTGTTAAAGCGTCGTAAATGAAAGCTTATCATCAATCTTCATAACGGCGGTATAAAAATATTCATATAATTGTAACTGTTTTAAGTATAATGGTAATAACACAAATAGAGGAAGAACTATATATTTGTACAACAGTTTATCAAATGATTCCGTTCCGTGGTATGTTTCACTGACGTTCACTGTAAGACATCAATATCAATTCAGATCAATTTAGGTCTGAGAAAATTGAAAACTCTC
The DNA here is from genome assembly GCF_947568905.1 of Ostrea edulis. Classification (NCBI taxonomy): domain Eukaryota; kingdom Metazoa; phylum Mollusca; class Bivalvia; order Ostreida; family Ostreidae; genus Ostrea; species Ostrea edulis. Next base: position 6,187,086 of record NC_079165.1, read on the forward strand.
TTGTGTTAGAGACAGGATTGGTATTCTGCTTGTTGCTAAAAGAAACTGTTTCATAGATTCTTTCAATGATAAACGATGGTGCACTTTTAGAAGCCCACAGCATAAAACAGTGGAATCGAAACTTAGTGTTGATGGAAAGGTTGTGTTACCTATTGGACGCATATTGGTGCACCATAAGTAATGTAGGCCAGCTGGTGACGTAACCTAACTTCGTGTAAGTGTCAAGGTGGATGAAAGTCAAATGATTCAAAGATGCACTGGACATATGCTTTAGGATTTAAGATGCACCTACAGCGCCAAATCATGTTTGCTAATACATATCATTTCCCGTTAATATAACAAAGAAATGTGTGTAGCACTACTCACAACTTTCCATTAGAATGGAGCATGTCTGGTCATCCATAGGGTAAAACCTCAGATCCATCATGCAGGATAGCGTTAATGATAGCCTACAAGTGCAATGGTGGAATATTTCTCCAGACAGTTAATTGCTGCAAGACGATTTTATTGCTCAATGGCATCATAATTTATAGTCAATTCAAAACAAAAACATTGTCAATGCAAATGGTTTTCACAAAATTGTAGTCGGAACTGGATATTTTTCTCTGCTTTTCATTTTTGATCATATAAAAGAATAAACTTGGCATGAATCGTGTAATGTCTTAAATTGAAATCAATGAAAATATCTCAGAGCCTTGATAGATTAATGCCCTTGATCATTGAGGAAAACCATCTTAATGTATCTTACGGAAAAAAACGCGAATGATGTAATGATAAATGATTGCAGTTGCACATTAATCTTTGGAAACCTCTAAATTTAAGTAGATACAGAAAACCTTTAGATCAGAAGCACAAGTGTGTCTGAATATTCTCTGATCAATTCTACCAACATCACAACTCTCATTTGTGTAGCTGACAGCCTAATGTTCAAAAGAAGATCATTTCCTTGCCTCGTTTGAAGCTGGGGTTTTGGTGTATGCTTATATCTAAGTAGTGATGGCATGATTGTGTTACATAACTACACCATCATCACCATATGCAACGCTTTCATATTCACTTACAAAAATTTAAATCAAGCAAGACACGTGGTGTCTACTATTGTAGAATTGATACAAAATATGAAAACTTTTTTTTAAAATGTTGCATCATTATCATGAAAGAATTTCTAAACGACACAAGAAAATGTATACAATTAAAATACAGCTCCCTATAAGAGTTAGACAGAAAGGGATACAAAATTAAAATCACATGTTATTGTTTTTAATGACGTATCTAAAAACCCACATCATGTGATTAATGTTTTTGATAACGTATCTTAGGACCCTATCCGGTTTTTATCTTGAGCTGTACTTAGAACTAAAGAGCCAAACCTGACACTGTATGTTACAAGTCCATTATTCTTTATGTGGAGGAGCTTATTAGGAACAGTAACTGTATGGAAAGTTGCGCTTTTCTCATTCTGAAAGTACGTATCTGGAACCCAGACATCCTGTATACGCCTCTGATCCAGTTCCAGACTGTCAATATTGCTTAGATGAGAAAAATCCAGACGTGGATCTATCCAGATCTGCCGCAGGAAGACGTTAAGTTTGTAATCCTGTCATATAAACAAAATAGTTTCGTGACGATGTGGACAGGATTAAAATACTTGCTTGATTGTCTTAATATTTTGTATTTAAAGGTGTACATGTACTTACTTCACAAGACATCGGAGTAACGATACTTTTCGCTTTTATTCTTTCGTAAAAGTACTATACAAGTATTTGGAACATTTTCAAATTTCACAGAATATTTACTTTAGTACAAAATTATTCTTACCAGGAAAACCAATAACAAAAACAAAAACATGAATATTATCAAGGATTATATTTTCGAGCCTCTTTTAAATAAAAATTGTGGAATGCAAATGAACGCCAAATGTCGATACCATTGCGTTGATAGAGGTGCTTTATTGCTCGTTAACCCATTATAGCCGATTCAAACACTCACCATCGACATTTCATTAATTGAGTTAATGTTAATGACAAAAAGCTGCACATCTACTTCTGTTGCATAGTCTACAATTGACAGAAAGAAAAATGGCATGCAATTGTATGAATAACTGACGTGCCTAGCATACAAAAATGTACATGCAATAAAACAATGTCTTGAGTGGTAACGGGCTATAATGTGACTGAATAAGATTAAAATTGAATATTCAGAATAAGAGTTTGCTGCTATCAAGTGTGACGTGCTTATATACATGTATAATGACATTCTCGTGTACCAGCATGATTTCCACTGGATCCAATTACTGGTGATTAAATGTAACATATTGGATACTGTTTGCTGGAGACATTTTTCACTGTCTTTTTGTATAACTAGCGGAATTGGTGTAATTTGACACAAAGAAGTTAATATTGATTTGGATTTTTTTTTAATTTACAATTCTTACACGCCCGTTGAAGACGGGACAAATGGTATACTGTCGTCTGTCCGGACTATGTAGATAAAATGTAAAGTGAACCGTAAGCTCCAGGATCTGACAACTTAGTAGATTTGATCACCTTGATGAAAGGAAGATGCCTATTGTTTTCCAAAGTCAAAGGTGAAGGTCGTAGTAACAGATAATAGGAAAACCTTGTAGGCTGAATACAAACTGAACTATTAGCTGACAGACTAATGTTTAAAAGAACTATTGGAGCTAGGATCTTACAACTTGGTATATTTAATCAATATGATAAGAGGAAGATTCCTATTCTTTTTCAAGCTCAGGGTCGTAGAATCAGTTATTAAGAAAACTTTGTGGACAGAATACAAACTGAACGATTAGGGATAGGACCGTCACAATTGGTACACATACTCCTCATGCCAAGTGGAGGACGCCTTATGTTCTTCAAGGTCAAAGGTCCAGGTAGTAGTATCACGTAGTAGGAAAATCTTGTAGGCAGGACACAGAACGAACCATTGGGGTTTGAACCGTCACATACATCTTATGCCAAGTGGATGATGCCTACATTTCTCAAGGTCAAGGGTCAAGGTCGTAGTGTCACTTGGTAAAAAACACCAGCCTTTTTTAGTTTTCAGATTTTTTCCGTTATGAACATATATACTTTCCCTGAAATTTTGTCAGAACCTCCCTCTCATAGAAATACATAATCAGTTCACATTTCAAATTGAATGGTGCACCGTAACTTATTTTACGGCTAAACGTAGGTCAAAGAGTTTTCTGGATAATTTCTCATCGTGGATACAGATATTGTGTTGAAGGTCTAACGGGCTTATGTTGCGGTATTCTTGTTATTACATTCGCAAATAGTTATATTTTGATGGATATTTTTCAGCTCCAGTTGGAATAGATGGTATAATGTCAATTGCATGTCTGTAGCCACCCTCGTGTACCGTCATGGGCTTTTTTAAAATCTTCATTTCAATCAACTTTGTGCATTAAAGAAATATATTTTTTTGGAGGGGGGGGGGAAATCTTATTCACTCGGTATAATATAAAAGTTGTTAAACTATTTCATACTGAAAAACTTCATATTACACTTCTAGTTTGTTTTCATTCCTTACATATCTCATACATGTACGTGTGATATAAATTACAGCTCCATTAGTGTTGGATAAAGGCACTTCCTGTCGTTGTCAGAAAACGCCGTAAATTTTCATGAAATTAAATTGATGAGTAGATGTTGACAGGGTGGAAATCAATAGCATATACATGTAGTATGAGATAAAATAAACATTTATGACAGTGTGGTTTTATATTTGTCTTATATCCAGCTCGTCTAAATAGCGAAAAAAAAAGAAGGGGCTTGCAAACATTTACATCATTTCAATTAATCGATGAAAACAGATATAAAATCACACACTTCATGTATATACATATATATTTTCTATGAAAGGTGAAGCTAACGAACAGTGATCATTTTCATAACTCTTATAATAAGCAATACAAAATACAGAGTTAGGCAAGCACGGATCCCTGGATATACCAGAGGTGGGAACAGGTGTCTAGGAGGAGTAAGTACCCCCTTTCGACCGGTCACATCCGACATGTGCCCTATATCTTGATCAAGTAAATGGAGTTATCTGTAGTCAATTTCAGTGTGATAAGAACGGCCTAACAATCGGTATGAAACACGTCAGGCAACATTTGACCCAATGATAGGTTTTATTGCGCATCTGATTTCCGAGTACATACTAGGGTTCCCTCATACATGTAACTCTATAGTTCACATAGTCAAAATAAATAGCATGAGATAATAAAGAACCCACACGTTTCTTTATGAAACTGTCTTTCATGGGTTTTTATTTCCGTACAATATTTGTCAGAGAATAATAGAAAAACCTCGCTGTGTTTTCTTCTCTACAGCTGCGAGTGTCCATTGAGAGCAAGGAAATTACTAGAAATGGTATTCCTTTAAACTGAATAAAGTACCCGATATTTCTCACATATATTGATGTACCATTCACTCATTGATGTATGCGATGGAATAAATCAATCCCCGACTTTGTTAAAGCTATATAAGAAAATATCAATAAAGAAAGAATATATGACTTCCTTTACTTTGACCTCAATAAAAGTTAATACCTGTATTAAAGTAGTTTACTTCGTCAAGTTTTTAAAAATTCTTTTCCAAGAGTCTTTTTACTATCAAACATCTCTATTATTCATTATTAATAGCCAAAAACATGCTAGTACATTCAAATACCTTTCTCGAAATCAGGAGCGATTCTGGGGTCATATTCCGTACTGTTCAAAAGCCTATCTAAGATATCTTTCCTGAAATGTAAAGTACGAAAATTCATGATATAGACATTTCAACAAAACTGGATATGCTATAAGAAGCATGCTATAAGTGTGAGAACTCAACCATTCTGTATCTCTGACAACTTTGATAAAAAAAATTATATATATATACAAAGGCCTTTTTACACGGAACGCATAAGATTTAATATATAATCAAATATATTCTTTGTTTTTTACCAATTAGTGAGTTTTGTGCGTGCTGGAAATCAATTATTTAAAAGGAATTGTACTTGATAGGCAAGGAAGAGAAACTTGTCTGTTTGCGCTATGAAAACCTTTCAAGTGTGATGACGGTGTGTTTGCATTTCTGTTAGGATTTATTAATACAGCCTTATTTCAGGGTCTGCCAAATTACTGCAACGTTACCTCATCGCAAAATGAGTGACACAATACACTCCTATTTCCCCATTTCAATTTCTTTTGCCGTAATCGTACATTGTTAAATATTTCCATTTCCATTAGTTTTGCCTCTAACATCTTTACAAATCGTAATGATAACTATTTCCTCATGAATGCATTGCAGTTGTGAATAAAGCGCGTATGAATCTTAATCGACTGACAATTCCGACAGTAACAAAGGTAGAATGTAAACATAAGAAATAAAGTTCATTTTTGAAAATACACGTACATGAGGGTGCAATGTTTCATGCTGACATACCTCATGAGGTGTGATAAGTATGTCGGCATGAAACATCACAGTTCATTCCCTCGCGTATTTTCAAAACTGAAATTCAATTCTTAAATGTCCTAGAATACCAACAATTTCGAAATCGGTTCAAAGCAGATAGAAGTAGCGAAAACGAAACGGTGTTGTCTCTAACGAGCAAATGTAGAAGTGAGCTTTTCCTTAAGTTGGGTTTTATTGATATTCCATTTTCTCTTATCTCAGATTGGGAGCAGACAGTGAGCATGTTACAGCTATTGTTAGCGCCTGGCCCCTCCGAAGGTTACAATACAAAACGACCACACGGTACACACAGAGCAAAGAATACGAAATGGACATCAAACGGCAACAACATACGCTTATCACATCATAAAAAGATTTAATATAATGGCGGTAATTAAGGCTTTACTTGAATATTATTAAAATTGTCAATATTTTATTTTAATTACTATTTACGCACCTTCTCATCTGCTGAGACGCTGTCAAATGGATGACCACGAAAATAATCCCGAGGTACAGGTGCTCGTTCCACATTGTTGTTCTTCCTGCCGGATCGATGTGTTTGGATGTCAGCGCGTTATGTTGGAGGTTTTTAAAGAGCTCTAGATCTGTAACGGAATATGACCGTAATGTATCGGAAGTACTCGACAAGGTATTTAGACTTCGTCAATAGAATTTGTATGTAAAGGACAGGTATAAAACTGTGTAGTCAACATGTGATTTGAAATTTTACTATCATCATGTGGAAATCATTGTGTGATTAATGTATAAACTGAAAAAAAAAAACAACCCAACAACCATGAACAAGAAAATTTTTTTATCTTTTTAATTCAAATCAGCTCCTATGATACTAAAGATATGGTGATTTAAAGAATTTCAATTAAAAGAAAAAAACTAAACATTCTACGTTAAATGACAACTATGTTCAGTTAATGAACGTGTAACAGCTAGTGTTGGGTTTCATACTACAGTATATAGCTAATAGACTTCCACTTCATTTAGCTGTCATTAATTATACGTGATGTTCATTGAAATACTAGCCGTGCGTTTACATGTTCCGTGGGTTGGTGACTTCATTCCTTCTCTCCATTGATCGTTTGTATGTGTTCTTAATTTAGACGGGTTCGTATTTTAGCGGTTTTGGCTCTATGGCAAATGCGCTAAATTCTGCAATAAACCAAGGGATCCTCCGGTTACCCTTTATTGTAGAACTCAATGGGTCACATTCATGATTACACTGAGATAGTATATTAGCTCTGGTTAATCTAAAGATTGCGCTAAAGATAAGGCCTCCACACCAATGTGTGTCTTTGCTTTCTTCACACTTTTGTCATTAACTTTCACACAGCATGCAATTCTTCCTGAATTTTAAGCACGTCCTGCTCGTGTATATATGATGTATTACCGTACCGTCATTAACAGTTTGCAGAAGTTGTAGAAATTTCACAGAGAACTTAACATACCTTTGATGCAGCGATTCCAGACAGGGTGTATGGGATTTCTAAGAATATCCAAACTGCGTAGGTGATGACGATTTGGGGGAATCGTCGACAATCCCTTGCTTCTTTACGGAGTAAAGGAAATGATATAATTCCAGAATCAAAAATGAAAACATGCACGTATCAACTCTGAACTTCCCATTAAACATAACTCTGCTTTTGTTTGGTAGTGAATACTCAAACCATAACGAAAACGAGGGACCATTCCTAAATGTACAGAAATATATCAGTAAGTCCAAACGCTTTAATTAAGCCTAACTGATTCTCCCATGATTATACAAACTTCGTATTGTGCTTATTGCTGTCTTCATTCATTGTTTGCCCTTTGACTTCGTTTTGTCATCATATGATATTTTGCTCCTTGTTTATATTATTCATATTGAGAATTTCCCTCTTGTCTAGATGTACATGTAGTTTATTCGTATTGTAAATTTGTCATCTGCTCTTCTGCGTTTTTGTTTATATCATTTATACTACCAATCCGCTATTTGTCTACATACACATGTAAATATTCATATTGTTGAAATTTGTGTGATTCATGTATTCTCATTTTCATTCCTTTACTTTTTGCCTTAGTTTTAAAACTTGTGTGATCTGATTAAAACTGGAATCTTTCCAGTTAAATTTCCTCCCTGTTCTTTAATTCTTGTTTTTGCTCTCTTTTCTTTCTCGTCAAAACTTGATCGCCATTTGTTAACTTATAATCATGATAAGAGGGGGTGCATATGCTCTTGTTTTCCAATCTCAACAATTCAACTGATAATCATGTTATTGTTTCTTGAAATAAATAATGTTTAAACTAATTTCAGGATATTGAGTGTCCAGAAGGGTTCGGTGTCTTTATTCCTCGAAACCTTTCAAAATCAAACACGCAGTACTTCAAGTTATAACATTGTGCAAAATCAGATTAAAAAAACACAGAGAGGAGATGTTACAGAAAAAAGAAATAGTGGTTATATTGTGTTATATTGAAATGAACACACCGGAGAGATGAAATATACAGCTCAATTAACGCTGTTCCTCCAATTCAATTTTTATTACTCTCTTCAATCGCTTTTTATTTTCAGAAGTAAACTAAAAGAATTAACACATCTTTTGGCTTCTAATTTACTTCCATGGAACTAAAGGGAGCTAATTATTTTCGGATGAATTTGTTGTGATGTCCCTGTCTCTGAGTTACGTACCTCTAAGATACACATTCTTTGAATCAACGGTTGTGTAGCGTCAAACATAGCAACTGCATTTACAAATGTCTCGTAATAAAAATCATATGTAGATACACAAAATTGCTCAAGAAATGTAAGCTCAATTTCAACAAATATTGGGGACGATCGTCACATATATCATGTCATTTAACACTACGAGTTACGTCATCAAATTCGTAATTGTAAACGAATAAATGGATTGCATATCAGCTACGATTCCTAAACAATTCAGTTATGGTTTTTTTGTTTTTTTTTTACAATTAATGTAACAATTTCCTTTTGGAGCAACCAGTTTCGCGGTAGCTCAGTGGTAGAGCGTTCGCTTCGTTATAGGGAGGTAGTGAGTTTGAGCCCCGCTCGTGCCATGGCCGCGTCAAACATAAGATGTTAACATAGGTAGTGACCGCTCCTTCGCCAAGCGTTCGGCATTTAGAAGTGAGAATATCACGGATCTTTCGGATATGACCTTAAAAACGGAGGTCCCGTGTCACGGCAGGCGTTGGCACGATAAAGAACCCCACTGCTACGGCCGTCAGCGCTAAACATAGGTCTACATTTGTGGTACTGATTTTGCTATTTCTTTTGTAGCCCGCCCATTTTTCTCCAGCTGGTAGAATAGTATAGTGGTTTGAAAATATGATATTAACTTCCCCCTTTTTCTGGTCTTTTTCATCCTGATATTCAGTATACTTCCTGACAGAGGTTTCTTTTACTTCATCACGGAAGCAAAAATGAATGGGAGGAAATATATCAATTTTCAAAGTTAGCGTTTTATTAGCTCAATTCCACTGATGTTTACTGATAAGAAAGAATATGTCCCCTTATCAATTATGAGAGAAAATCAAATTTTCAAATTTCGTTTTAACGGTTACAAATGTTGTTTACAAAGGAAGATTGGGTACTTTAAGTGACGTAATACCGGTGCACGCGCCTCAAATAGAGGTTTGATTGGACAATGACCGTTTGTCTCCGAAGGGGTTATCTATCAATCCAAACACACCCTAAATAACTAATTAACATGTCGTAAACATTATACAACAAATTCCATAAATGCAATCATTTGCAATAATCTTATTATGAACTATCATAAAAAGAAAATGGAGATTCAATGTATAAAATTGGTGACCCGGAGATATTTTTAGTACTTAAAGTCTAACTCTTAGAGTCTTTACATTTGATTTTATATAGATTGGATATGACCTTAAAAACGGAGGTCCCGTGTCGCGGCAGGCGTTGGTACGTTAAAGAACCCTCAGTGCTTCGATCGTAACTGAATAAAAAATTATCGACCGGACGTAAAACAAACAACCAAAAGACTAGGGTTTTCCCTTTTTCGTACTGATTTGTTTATGATACGTGTAGCCTAAAAGGCAAGATATTTACTGCATAGAAAAGAATCCAACCGGAATAAAGTGATTTTATATGAAGTCAGTAGTGATGTTTGATCGTTTCTACAATGTCAGTTTAGAAACGCAAAATGCGTATAGAAAATGATTCGGCCTTGATAAAGGATTTTTATGTTTATATTAAATCACTACTGACGTTTAATCGTTTCTATATTGTTACGTTTTTCAGACTACATGAATATATGGATAATGTTTGTGAGCATAGAGCAGATGTGTACACATAACGTGTGTGAATGTGAAAAAAAAAAGGATTGTGAAAGCTTAAATGGGAACACGTGGTGCTGCCACCTAACATGGAAAGAAATGGGAAAGAGTAGCATCATAGGGCAATTTACATGCTCAACGCTTCACGTCCTTGATACTATAACATTGCAACCAACAATTCATTGCGACCCGTCAACTGCAAAAAACATCCAAAACATGTTCTGTGGCAATTGAATACCTCCTTTTTGTATTGTCAGCGAAACAGAGACATTTGTAGATCAATTTTTCCTCGTTTTCTTCTTCAGTTTGTCCCACAATGTATCATTGATGGCTTAATCACAATTCTAGTGCTGCAACTGTAGGAGACGAGCGTGAGGCTTGTGAATACTTCAGATATTTCGTCGGGGTTGTCAAATGAATCTTTTGAAAGTCAAGTTCATCTTGTAAACGTGAATCCACAGTTTCAATGATGTTACTTTTGTTTACATTAGAAATCATTGGAACGCAAAATCAGATACCCCAGTGTAAATATGTTGCAAGTTATGGAAAACATGCTTTTCAAAATGTCACTTAATGGATTAATTATCTTTCCAGTCCAGGAGGAGAACGTGTCTCATCCGACTGCTAGACGTTCTATCCAAACCGTGTCTGGATATCTTTCAGTAAAATCTGATCGTTTTCCTCATACGAAATTCAGAAGCGTCTTTAGACGTACGCCTGTACTCCCAAGTGTCAGCATTCACTTGGAAATAAATAAATGAATAGAATGAAGATTAAAATTGAATAAATAAGTAAAGATGAAACTTTCATTGACTCATTACTTATTTTGTTTCGGGGAAAGAATAACGTTTGCCCTTTCTCCTCTAATTGTCAGTTTTCTTTTTTTTAAAATGTTGTAATATTCACTACAATTTTTTGATAGCATAAAAATGCATGAAAATTATCCTAGCAAAAATGAATAATTTTGTGTCCTCCGAAAGTTGCTAATCACCATGCCAAGAATCTGTAATCTTTCAGAGGTTTCGCCACTCGGACTCCCATCAGGGCTTCACTATAAGCCCATTGGGTCCCTCCGAACCCCCTGTATATTCAGGGAGTCCAGATAAGAAACCCTATAGCTACGTCCCTGAAGTGACCACACCAGGCATGGGGAAGAGAGGGGTCATGAAGTACAAAAACCCAAGGTATGGGAATATCAATGACTTGTGATGTGTCACTAGAATGGATTTCAAGAATGCAATTCCGAAGCTTGCTCCGCCGCGAGAGAACTCAGCACACTAAGTACACCGGAGTAACGCTTTAACATTTCTTATTTTATTAGTCATTAGTCAAAATCTATGTTTATACAAAATTTACATAAATGAAGTGCTAATGTTGAGATATGTAGTTACTATAGTAACTATCGTGGATTTAAGGCATAAAAACCGATATACATGAACAGACAGGAGATCGATACATTGCCTTGAAATAAATGTAATAGAGATTTATGTATTTATATATTTCATCGATATTTTTGTAATCCATTACTTCTTACTTAGTATTTTAGGTGTGAGTTAATACGAATCTCACCGAGGGTTGATTGAAAAGCAATTTTCTCTTATGCCCGCCCTGTATAAAAGCGCTATCTTAATCTCACAGCAATTGAAACTCGGGATTTATTTGATGAGAGGAATGCCATGATTGTTTCTCCTTAAGATAAATGCATTGTTTCCCGTTACAAACTTCCTCACACGACACGGACATTTTATGCATTATTTATGCCGTTTTAACCATTTTTCTCAGACAAGCATAATGGAAAGAGATATTGCAAGCGGAAGGCTTTGCTGACCAACAAATGTAACCATGCACATTCAATGAGATTAGCATTGCTTTAAATATTTTTTGTAATTATTATCAAAATTATGAATTATATATTGCTTGTATATCAGAGTAATAGTTGACAAGTTTTGTTTCAATAGTTAACACGTGATCAAACTTTATGGATACCGCCGCACACGTTCAAAGCACACCTATAATCCATTGAATGTCAAATTCAATCATTCAGACATTATTTATTTATATACAAGTTAATGTGATCTTCAAATTTGATGATGAATTTATGTTTAAAAAGTCATGAGATGACACGATAGCGCATATTCCAAGTTGAAAACACTGGCTGTATAATAACTTTTTTATGAGATCGATTTGAGTGTAAAACCGAAGTTTCTCGTGTTACATGGCACAGTGCATTAACTGATTAATGAGTGCATTCATTACTTGTATATAATATAAAAGTATCATGATTAATATACATACATCACATTTTGCAACTGAATATTCTTAATATGATATTGTAATGGGGACAAGTTGACAGCGGACAATTCGTTCTTTTGACTTTAATTCCCACTTTTCCCCCGCCTCGTGGTTTAATGATGTTCCCGTGCTGCGTCCAGACAAGAAACCGAATTTGCCGTAAACAGGCTTTGATTCGGTCACTTGTCGTAAACAGGCTTGGATACGGTCACGTCCTTCACGTCTGAAACTGTCCCTCACACCCTTGATTTATCTGAAAAACCGTTTTTCTCTATTCTTTTAAGGATTACCCGCGTATTAGCCACGAAAGCCCCGGTTTTTGTTATTGAGTAAATATCCTCATCAAAATACCTATATACGCGAGTCGAGCGAGAGTCAATGTCCAGCAAATGACAGGTAGACATATATGAATATCAATTTATAGCGATGGTTGATTTAAAAAACTGTAGACGAACCAAAAGCTTGAAAGACTTTTAAAAAATAGATTATAATTATTATTTAATTTCGACGATCAAACGGAATAATCCAATACGATAGAAAAAAATGAAAATGCATAAGCAATGTGTGTGCGAGTCTGTTTGGCACAAAACTATAGAGAATGCGTTTCATACGTACATGTTAATACATAGACGAGGACGTCAACTTTTGAACTATATGCAAGACTTACAATACGTACATATGTACCCATATGTATATTCGTGATTTTTTCCCCAACGGAGCTTTAAAGGGACTGCTACACGCGTTTTGAAAAAGAATATTTGTCAGTTTTAATGTCAAACATTTTAAAAATATAATTCATTTAATGTTGACAGTCAAACTGTTGACCTTCTGAATGCAAGGATAAAAACAATATTTTAGCATTAACGCTGTGTTGTGTAAACAAAGGCTCGAAACTTTTTATGTTTAGAAACAAACCAGTGGGATGTTAATTTTGTTATCTAAGCATCTTAAATTTGCACAGTCACAAATTTAACTTTTAGATGACAGATTTTACCTAAAGAATACTTGAAGTGTAATTTACGTGTATAAAATAACCTTGATTAAATCGATATGAAAGGCGAAGATAGCGAAAAGTAATCAATAATCCTATAAGCAATACAAAACAGAGAGTTGGGCAAATGCGGGCCCCTGGATATACCAAAGGTGGGATCAGGTGCCTAGCAAGAGTAAGCATCCCCTGTCGACCGGTCACACTCGCCGTGAGCCCTATATCTTGATTAGGTTCTTATTCTTTTCAAAACTTCGTAAACAATAACATACCGTAATCTTTGTTGACAAAATAAATGATAAACTCTCTGTAATTAGCTTCGGTCACAATATATAACCTCAATTCTTGTGAAATCTTTTAAAACACATTAGACAGAGGATTTTGATCATTAAAAGCGAAAAACAAAATTTGGGGGAGGGGGATCGTGAATCAGTCCCTTTAATCTCATGTTCCTTATACACTATAAATAGTTTCGACTTTAAATAAAAATCACTTACTTACTAATGTCTAAATAGAGATAAGGCTGCTTTACAGCAAACAATAAACAATTATTAGACTTTCAAATTAAATATAAATATGGTTTTAAGTGAACAAACATATATCAAAATCAATTGGTTGAAAAGCAGTAAACCACTGACAAAAGTTATTATTTTGATGAACGGTGAAATATTGACATTGAAAAAGTGATTCCTAAAGACACATGACATTGGTACTACAAAGCATGAATAAAAAATTAAGGTAAATTGATGATGTAATTGAAGAAGCATAACATCTTATACACTTACTGATGGCTACATAAGGGAAGTAACCAGACTGTGAGAGGGAAATAACCAGACTGTGTGAGTGAAGTAACCAGACTGTGTGACGGAATTAACCAGACTGTGTGAGTGAAGTAACCAGACTGTGTGAGGGATGTAACCAGACTGTGTGAGGGATGTAACCAGAATGTGTGAGAGAAGTAACCAGACTGTGTGACAGAAGTAACCAGACTGAGTGAGGGAAGTAACCAGACTGTGTGAGGGATGTAACCAGACTGTGTGAGGTAAGTAACCAGACTATGTGAGGGAAGTAACCAGACTGTGTGAGGGATGTAACCAGACTGTGTGAGGGATGTAACCAGACTGTGTGAGGGAAGTAACCAGACTGTGTGAGGGATGTAACCAGACTGTGTGAGGGATATAACCAGACTGTGTGAGGGATGTAACCAGATTGTGAGGGATATAACCAGACTGTGTGAGGGAAGTAACCAGACTGTGTGAGGCATATAACCAGACTGTGTGAGGGATGTAACCAGATTGTGTGAGGGATATAACCAGACTGTGTGAGGGATGTAACCAGACTGTGTGAGGGATGTAACCAGACTGTGTGAGGGGAGTAACCAGATTGTGTGAGGGATGTAACCAGACTGTGTAAGGGATATAACCAGACTTTGTGAATAAAGTAACCAGACTGTGTGAGGGATGTAACCAGACTGTGTGAAAGATGTAACCAGACTGTGTGGGGGAAGTAAACAGACTGTATGATGGATGTAACCAGACTGTGTGAATAAAGTAAACAGACTGTATGATGGATGTAACCAGACTGTGTGAATAAAGTAAACAGACTGTATGATGGATGTAACCAGACTGTGTGAATAAAGTAAACAGACTGTGTAAGATAAGTAACCAGACTGTATGAGGGATGTAACCAGACTGTGTGAGGGATGTAACCAGACTGTGTGAGGGATATAACCAGAATGTTTAAGGGAGATAACCAGACTGTGTCAGTGAAGTAACCAGACTGTGTGAGGGAAGTAACCAGAATGTGTGAGGGAAGTAACCAGACTGTGTGAGGGAAGTAATCAGACAGTGTGACAGAAGTAACCAGACTGTGTGAGGGATGTAACCAGACTGTGTGAGGGATGTAACCATACTGGTTGAGGGATGTAACCAAACTGTGTTAGGGAAATAACCTGACTGTTTAAGGGAGATAACCAGGCTGTGTCAGTGAAGTAACCAGACTGTGTGAGGGAAGTAACCAGAATGTGTGAGAGAAGTAACCAGACTGTGTGAAGGATATAACCAGACTGTGAGGAAAATAACCACACTGTGTGAGGGAAGTAATCAGACAGTGTGACAGAAGTAACCAGACTGTGTGAGGGATGTAACCAGACTGTGTGAGGGATGTAACCAGACTGTATGGGGGAAGTAAACAGACTGTGAGTGAAGTAACCAGATTGTGTGAGGGATGTAACCAGACAGTGTGACAGAAGTAACCAGACTGTGTGAGGGATGTAACTAGACTGTGTGAGGGAAGTAACCAGACTGTGTGAGGGAAGTAACTAGACTGTGTGAGGGAAATAACGACACTGTGTGAAGGAAGTAACCAGACTGTGTGAGGGATGTAACCAGACTGTGTGAGGGATGTAACCAGACTGTATAGGGGAAGTAACCAGACTGTGAGGGAAGTAACCAGATTGTGTGAGGGAAGTAACCAGATTGTGTGACGGAAATAACCAGAGTATGTGCGGGAAGTAACCAAACTGTGTGACGGAAGTCACCAGACTGTGTGACGGAAGTAACCAGACTGTGTGACGGAAATAACCAGATTGTGTGAGGGAAGTAACCAGACTGTGTGAGGGATGTAACCAGACTGTGTGAGGGAAGTAACCAGATTGTGTGAGGGAAGTCACCAAACTGTGTGACGGAAGTCACCAGACTGTGTGACGGAAGTAACCAGACTGTGTGACGGAAATAACCAGATTGTGTGAGGGAAGTAACTAGATTGTGTGCGGGAAGTAACCAGACTGTGTGAAGGATGTAACCAGACTGTGTGAGGGAAATAACTAGAAAGTGTGAGGGAAGTAACCATATTGTGTGAGGGATGTAATCAGACTGTGTGAGGGAAATAACCAGACTATGTCAGGCAAGTAACCAGACTATGTGACGGAAGTAACCAGATTATGTGAGGGAAATAACCAGACTCTGTGAGGGTAGTAACCAGATTGTGTGAGGGATGTAACCAGATTGTGTTACAGAAGTAACCAGACTGTGTGACGAAAGTCACCAGACTGTGTGAGGGAAATAACCAGACTCTGTGAGGGGAGTAACCAGATTGTGTGAGGGAAGTAACCAGATTGTGTTACAGAAGTAACCAGACTGTGTGACGGAAGTCACCAGACTGTGTGAGGGAAATAACTAGACTCTGTGAGGGGGGTAACCAGATTGTGTGAGGGAAGTAACCAGACTGTGTGAGGGAAGTAACCAGATTTTGTGAGGAAAGTAACCAGACTGTGTGACGGAAGTAACCAGACTGTGTTTCAGAAGTCACCAGACTGTGTTACGGAAGTCACCAGACTGTGTGAGAGAAATAACCAGACTCTGTGAGGAGAGTAACCAGATTGTGTGAAGAAAGCAACCAGACTATGTAAGGAAAGTAACCAGACTGTGTGAGGGATGTAACCAGACTGTGTGAGGGATGTAACCATACTGGTTGAGGGATGTAACCAAACTGTGTTAGGGAAATAACCTGACTGTTTAAGGGAGATAACCAGGCTGTGTTAGTGAAGTAACCAGACTGTGTGAGGGAAGTAACCAGAATGTGTGAGGGAAGTAACCAGACTGTGTGAAGGATATAACCAGACTGTGTGAGGAAAATAACCACACTGTGTGAGGAAAGTAATCAGACAGTGTGACAGAAGTAACCAGACTGTGTGAGGGATGTAACTAGACTGTGTGAGGGAAGTAACCAGACTGTGTGAGGGAAGTAACTAGACTGTGTGAGGGAAATAACGACACTGTGTGAAGGAAGTAACCAGACTGTGTGAGGGATGTAACCAGACTGTGTGAGGGATGTAACCAGACTGTATAGGGGGAAGTAACCAGACTGTGAGGGAAGTAACCAGATTGTGTGAGGGAAGTAACCAGATTGTGTGACGGAAATAACCAGAGTATGTGCGGGAAGTAACCAGATTGTGTGAGGGATGTAACCAGACTGTGTGAGGGAAGTAACCAGATTGTGTGAGGGAAGCCACCAAACTGTGTGACGGAAGTCACCAGACTGTGTGACGGAAGTAACCAGATTGTGTGACGGAAATAACCAGATTGTGTGAGGGAAGTAACCAGACTGTGTGAGGGATGTAACCAGACTGTGTGAGGGAAGTAACCAGATTGTGTGAGGGAAGTCACCAAATTGTGTGACGGAAGTCACCAGACTGTGTGACGGAAGTAACCAGACTGTGTGACGGAAATAACCAGATTGTGTGAGGGAAGTAACTAGATTGTGTGCGGGAAGTAACCAGACTGTGTGAAGGATGTAACCAGACTGTGTGAGGGAAATAACTAGACAGTGTGAGGGAAGTAACCATATTGTGTGAGGGATGTAATCAGACTGTGTGAGGGAAATAACCAGACTATGTCAGGCAAGTAACCAGACTATGTGACGGAAGTAACCAGAGTATGTGAGGGAAATAACCAGACTCTGTGAGGGTAGTAACCAGATTGTGTGAGGGATGTAACCAGATTGTGTTACAGAAGTAACCAGACTGTGTGACGGAAGTCACCAGACTGTGTGAGGGAAATAACCAGACTCTGTGAGGGGAGTAACCAGATTGTGTGAGGGAAGTAACCAGATTGTGTTACAGAAGTAACCAGACTGTGTGACGGAAGTCACCAGACTGTGTGAGGGAAATAACCAGACTCTGTGAGGGGAGTAACCAGATTGTGTGAGGGAAGTAACCAGACTGTGTGAGGGAAGTAACCAGATTTTGTGAGGGAAGTAACCAGACTGTGTGACGGAAGTAACCAGACTGTGTTTTAGAAGTCACCAGACTGTGTTACGGAAGTCACCAGACTGTGTGAGAGAAATAACCAGACTCTGTGAGGAGAGTAACCAGATTGTGTGAAGAAAGCAACCAGACTATGTAAGGAAAGTAACCAGACTGTGTGAGAGAAGTAACCAGACTATATCGGGGAAGTAACCAAACTGTGTGAGGGATGTAATCAGACTGTTTGAGGGAAATAACCAGACTATGTGAGGCAAGTAGCCAGACTGTGTGACGGAAGTAACCAGAGTATGTGCGGGAAGTATCCAGATTGTGTGAGGGAAGTAACCAGACTGTGTGAGGGTTGTAACCAGACTGTGCGAGGGAAATAACCAGATTGTGTGAGGGAAGTAACCAAACTGTGTGACGGAAATAACCAGATTGTGTGAGGGAAGTAACCAGACTGTGTTTCAGAAGTAACCAGACTGTGTTACGGAAGTCACCAGACCGTGTGAGGGAAATAACCAGACTTTGTGAGGAGAGTAACCATATTGTGTGAAAGAAGCAACCAGACTATTAAGGGAAGTAACCAGACTGTGTGAGAGAAGTAACCAGACTGTGTAAGGGAAGTAACCAGACTGTGTGAGAGAAGTAACCAGACTATATCAGGGAAGTAACCAAACTGTGTGCGGGAACCAGACTGTGTGAGGAAAATAAGCAGACTATGTGAGGCAAGTAACCAGACTGTGTGACGGAAGTAACCAGAGTATGTGCGGGAAGTAACCAGATTCTGTGAGGGAAATAACCAGACTGTGTTACGGAAGTCACCAGACTATATGAGGGAAATAACCACACTCTGTGAGGGGAGTAACCAGATTGTGTGAGGGAAGTAACCAGACTGTGAGGGAAGTAACCAGACTGTGTAATGGAAGTAACCAGTCTGTGTGAGGGAAATAACCAGGCTATGTGAGGGAAATAACCAGATTGTGTGAGGGAGGTAACTAGACTACGTGGACATCTAGAGGAATCCTTGTGAACTTACAAGCATTACAGAGTATCTAGATGAAGTGCTATAAATCATAGAAAAATGAAGAAAATTAACACTTATGATATGCATACCAATCAAAAACTGGAAAATAGGTAAAATAAAGTACAGATGTATATATATGAAGTGTTATAAATTATGAAAAATCCAGAAAATTTACACTTATAACAGCCAATCAAAAACTAGAGAATATATTCCATTCTTAATGAATAAAAGATTGACTAGTTATATCAAAGTCAAGACTAAGCATGCAAGCCTATTTCTAATTAGCCTTTCATTTGTTAGGATAATGTTTGAGTTATTCTGACAAGGTCTCTCGTTTAAGTCACGATTGGATTGTGGGATTTGGAGATAATTAAGAAATTAATTTCGTTTTTGCAAAAAAAAATTATGAGGGTATGAACTGCAACGCTTCACACCGGCAAACTTTTCATGAAGCGCGTTAGCACCTCAGTAAAAGTGTGCGGGTGTGATGAAGCGCGTTAGCACCTCAGTAAAAGTGTGCGGGTGTGATGAAGCGCGTTAGCACCTCAGTAAAAGTGTGCGGGTGTGATGAAGCGCGTTAGCACCTCAGTAAAAGTGTGTGGGTGTGATGAAGCGCGTTAGCACCTCAGTAAAAGTGTGCGGGTGTGATGAAGCGCGTTAGCACCTCAGTAAAAGTGTGCGGGTGTGATGAAGCGCGTTAGCACCTCAGTAAAAGTGTGCGGGTGTGATGAAGCGCGTTAGCACCTCAGTAAAAGTGTGCGGGTGTGATGAAGCGCGTTAGCACCTCAGTAAAAGTGTGCGGGTGTGAAGCGTTGCAGTTCATACACACATGTATTTTCAAAAATGAAATTTCTTATTTCACATTCTACTTTCATTTCAGTCAAGATTCCCAGCTGTTAAAATAGACGTACTATATTTATCAATATTCTTACGTGCATTGTTTACATTAGTAGCGTGTTCATGAAGAAATGGCTATCATTACAATTTGAAAAAATGTCAAAAGCAAAAAGGCAAAACATTGGAAATGTGCATATCAAGAGATGAATCCCTAAAGGACACACAGGTGTTTATGATCATTTGCCAAAGTGAATTATAACGCATGTTTTCCCCTAAGAAACCGTTCCTCATGTGGCTGTGACAATAAAGAACCTATGCTAAGTCCAAGGGGACATAGAGACCAGCTGGTGTCCTCTTGATATGAAGAAATGTGAAACAATTCAACATGGATAAAATAATAAATTTTATTAACTGTTGGTTCAGGTGATTGTAGATTTTACTACTCTTGATCATAGTTACTTCGACAATCATGCTAGCACTACAAAAATTTCAATTGCCCTAGAGTGATTGAAACCCAAAGTCTGTCGGAAACGTACATAATTATGTACATTGTAACGCTAGACTATACTCAGAAGGCATTCCTCTTTGATCCTTCATGAATATAGAACATAGACCACTCCGTTTAACAATAAATCAATGTACTGACTTGCACTTCAGAAACTTGAATTAATCTATACAGTGAAGTCTTAAATGGCTCACAGGCCTCATAGGTCACCTGAATATCACTAGTTGCAAGGGCTATGGAATCTTGAAAAAAATCCTGTTCAGAATATTTAAGCTATTTAAATTCTAATATTCAGGAATAGTATAAAACAACTTAGAACTCAAATGCACCCCAAATTTTCTTTGATGATTGATTGATTGTATCTTGCTTAATGTTTTTTTTCTCTCTCTCTCTCTCTCTCTCTCTCTCTCTCTCTCTCTCTCTCTCTCTCTCTCATGTTTCACTCATATGGAGACGTCGCCAAGACCGGTAAAGGGCTTCAAAGTTAGGCCTTCGCTCGGCGCTTTAGCGTGTCACACCTACTTTGACACGGGTCATCTGTTTTTAAGGTCATCTCCAAGGAACCGTGACATTCACACCTGACACCGAGCGTTTGGTGAGATGGAACTGTCACTACCTGTTTTAACGACTAAAGTCTGTCTTTAATTATGAAAGACTTTACATGATATGATATGATATATGTAACATTAACATGATATGACTAATTTGAACCTGTCCTAGAGTCAAAACCCTGGTGTTGCAAAATTCACAATTTTGTTACATCCTTTTCTGCTATTTCCTAAATATGCATTTATTTTTTATACGATGTCAGCAAACTTAGAGACGTCTCTCAAATGATAAACGCAATTATCACTATGCTCATTTTGGACTAACCTTGGAACCAAAACCCTTACTCCCTGGGATCAAGAAATTTACAATTTTGGTAAAGAACTATCTACTCCTTCTAAATATCTATTAATTTTATTTTCAAATTGGTATCAATAGCATTAAAGAGGGTATTATCAAAATGTTTTACACATATACACTATGTATCAAGTTTGGTCCTGCTCTGGAGTCAGAACCTCCTCCCAGGGATCATGAAATTTACAACTTGGTAGATGTCTGCCTGTTCTACATCACTGTGTTTAGTTTTTCTTTTAGATGTGCAATTGTAGAGAAAAAGAATATTGAATGTCTGTCACTTTTCGGCAGTTTTGCCCTGTCCCTAAGGACCTAGGGGATGCAGGAGTCCTGAAATTTACAATTTATGCCACCCTTGTACCAACAATGCTTCATACCAAATTTGAAATAAAAATGGAATGGAAATTAACAAGAAGCTAAAATGTTCATTTGTTTCCGGACGACGACAGACGCTGAAAAATTGAGTTTACTCAGGTGACCTAAAATTAATTTGTGCAGAATCCCACCGAGTTCTGAAGCATTTCTCTTTACAACACAACTACTATTATTCAAACAACAGCTTGACAGTTCGCTTTACCGAGCGTGTGAAATTTCCATACAATGATTACCGTATTACTCGTCGATTGGCTGTTTGGATTCAATGAAATGAACATTAGTTTGCATATCAAACACAGTAAACGACAATACCGCTGGTACCATTGACCAATCAGATTGAATGGCTGTTCACGCGAATCCTTCTACAAACAACAACACGTGGTCTGTCAATGACTTCACTACAGTAGTAAAATCTTGAGTACAAGATGGAATCATTTGAAGTTTTACAATTCAATTTACAAGCAGCTATCGTTTCTTAAACGGAAGATGGGGAACAACAACTGAAAATGTGTAAAATAACGCATCAATATATCTAAACCTCTGCACAGTTACGAGTACACCACATAGTGGTGGTGATAGCGTGGTACCCCGTGGTCATTGGAACTCTACAACTCGGAAACCCAAAGATTCCGAAATCTTAAATGAGTTGCTGATGGTGTACAATCGTTCCAATAACAGCGCGCCACATCGCTTGATCGACCGTGCAAATTTCACTCACCGATTCGCCGTATGGTTTCAATGGTAATTTATTGGAAATTGTTAGATATGTTCATGTATTTATTAAACTTTTTGTTGATTTAAAAACTGTTTACCCATCACCTTCTGCTAAAGTCACTGTTGCCACCACGTCTTGCATTTTGTTAATCACATGTTGTAAATAGATATAACATGGTTGTTTTTCTGAATAAAACACATACATACAATAAAAGGGATATCAAATTACCACGCTATGCCAGTCTTTTAATGTGATTAATCGAAGTACAACTTTTTTGAGGAACTTCGAACTGGACACAGACGTGCAGACTCACGTTTTACAACTATGCCAAACTAAAAGCGATTCTGTAAATCTTTCATTTGAGTAATCTTTTCCCCTTCATGACCGGTCACACCCGCCCTTTATATGGCATACTATTTGTAAGGTTTGGAGACACAGGGGTCATACAGTGTGACAACATCACTGTCTGCAACATTTAAACTGTCCAAACTGAATGAAGATGCAAAGGAATAAATGATATGTTAATGATATACATGCAAAACAATAACTCCCACGCAGTGTAAGAGTACCCACTTATTGTTCTGGTAACGGGTACTATTCTCTAGTTATCATAACCTGATGTGAAATGCTCAGTGATCCTTGCAACACAGGCAATCTTTCAAAGTAATATTTTTGGAAGTTTGAAATATTTCACTTGGGCTGTGCTACGCCTTTTGAAAGCAGAGACCCATCTTTATGTAAATACATCGCTGGCCATACAATGTAATTGATAATCTGTCCTGATTTTGTATATGCTTTGAATACATCTTTGAATACATCTTGCTTCCTTTCTCTGTTTTCTGGAATTCTGGCGCTCAGGTGTACGGGTGGCTGTATCAGTTGCATTAACCAACATATTTCGACACAACTGTTAGCAAAATGATTGGTCTTTGGGAAATCCTCTAGTGTATTTTCTGAAGCTGTTTTGCTCTTCATTGGATCAAAGAACAATTTTTCAATTTCTGCTCTTTCCAGAGAGAATCCTTCTTCTTTATAATTTTCATAACAAGGTTTCAGGAAATCTCCTCTTGCTGATTGTGTGAGTCTGTATTCGTCTTTCTTGCCAAGCTTAGGTGAGGAAAATGTTTTGGTAAATACCCAATTTTCATCAGTTGGAATCTCATTGTTGATACCTGATTTGCATTCAACAGACAAAGATCTCGAAGTTGTGCGTTTCATGCTATGTTCAGAATCTGCATGACTAGCGTTTTTCCTCATTTCGCCTTCGTTTACTTCAATATCTTCAACTTTCGATTGGTTTAGTTTTGGCTTTTTCAACGGTGGTCGGCTGACGTAATGTTTCCTAACAAAGTCACATACCATGTCTTTCAAAATAATTTGAAATCTCTAGAAAGAAAAACAAAACTGTGGAGCAAGAATTCACTACAGGAGTTTTTCTTTCGAAAAAATATACATATTTGAGAACATTAACTTGAACAGTAAAATATAACGATGTCGTCCTAAGCAAATGTGCACGTACCCACAAGGATTGTGAATAATAGCAGTCATGTGGATTTTAAAAAGGTTATTACACATACTACAAATTTACATTACCATTTGCATTGTAGAAATGAGGTCTTTTCGACTAGCGTGTCTACATTCTTTGATCTTAGTTTCCATTTCTAGCCTTGCAGCATCTGACAATTTAATTTCGTGCAATACCTGTATAAGTCAAACGTAAACATGTGCATTCAAAGAAAGCTCTGTGTGAGGTACATACAGGAATGTATATATAGAAATATGATACGATGCTTACATGCTGTTTCACGTTCTCGTCACACCATATCACCTTCTGGCAGTCACTTAAATCGAAACAAGCGAACTGTGATCTGGAGCAAAGTTCGAAAGCAGTCTGTAATGGAGTAATATAATAATGTAGCTTAGAACAACATAGCACCACAAGATGATTACTTTGTAACATTTATATCATCATACCATCACAATACGTAATAGAAAGCTGATGGACGTCTCTTCGTCTACTCCAATTTTAGTTATCTCTTCTAGAGAATCGGTCCAATCGTCGTCGTATATCTGGCTGAATTTTTCGGCTAGCTTGAGTGGTCTATTTTCATCACTTAGGTCTGTAATGGCGGGGTTATTGCTCTTCAATTTTGCTCCTGCTACTTCGCTTAATCTACGATACAAATAGATCAGCATATCAGAAAAGAATACTACTATGTAAATGTATTGGCTATAGACCTTGGATAAGACTTATCAACGAATTAAAGCAATAGTAACTGTCAATATGGTGTCGAAAATTTTTGTTACAAATTTGTGATTTTCTATTTTAATGACAGAAAAATAAGGTTTATAAACTTTTGTTATTAATATTACTTTAAAACAACATATTTAGAGGCTCTGAATGAAGAACAAGATGTGTTTGTGAAACACAAATGCCCCTGATAATGGTCAATTCCGAAGACGGCCAAGGTCACAAGGACAAATATCTTGGTACCAGTAGAAAAATCTTGTCACAAGAAATGCTCATGTGCAATATGAAAGCTCTAATATTTACCATTTAGAAATCATGACCAATGTAATAAAACAAAAACAATTAAAAGTAGGTCAAATGTCAAGGCCAAAGGTTTAGTACCAACGGAAAGGTCACAAGGAATACTCATGTAAAATATCAAAGCTCTAGCACTTACTGTTCTAAAGTTATTAGCAAGGTTAAAGTTTCAGACAGAATGACAGACAGGACAAAAACAATATGCCCAGCGATCTTCGATCTCGGGGACATAAAAATTATATTATTGTTTTCCCGTACATAAAGTGATTTCTGTATAAAGCTATACATTCGATAGAACTGAAATCTTTATTTTGATAAAATCCTAGACTTACTTTTAGATTTATCAATGACTGGTAAAACTATCACCATAGCACATTTTTACCCTTTCTCTACCGGCACATTTTAGAGGTTTTTAAAGACTAAATGACAGTATTTTTAAATCGATTTAAATCTGCATGGATCACGATTTGGGGTAGGCATATGACATGTATCAACAGGTACTGAATTTACTAAAAGAGGACAATACAAATAGTTTTCACCACTTTATTGTGCGACGCGCGTCGATTGCTGTTAGCAACGTCGATTTGTCGCTAATTTTTAAGAAAACCGCGAAACATGTCCCAATTTCATTTTATCGTAATATAAAAACTACCGAGAATTATAATATGAATAAGGGTCCATCAAAAAGAACATTTCATCTACTTTTACAGGATGTATTTACTTTTCCCTATTTCCATATATAAATATAAATAAAACGCCGATCATTTTAAACATTGAGAAATAAAATCGTAAAACAACGTATATGTGCAAAAAATTGCTATTTTCTTATAACTTTGCCAGGCATTAAAATTAATTTTTATATGTACTGAAAGCAGGGAATATATGCTTTTCAAAAATATAAAAAATATTGCATTCATAGGGAAAATTAAAAAAAATCATAGCGAGGGGGGAAATGGCCTTGTGACAAAGCATTTCGTCATATTTAGACGAAGCCATCTTTCATTTTAAATGCTTTTTCTAATTTAATGGCTTTATTTATTCAATTGATTTTTGCATAGTTAAAAAATATAGAAAATTTCCAAAAATATGATATATAAAACATATATATTACGTCCGTAGTTTCAAAGATTTATAGACACTCCTTTTGCGTAGCCCTGTTTTTACGCGCTATCGGTCATATTGACCGATACGGTAGAGAGAGGGTTAAGGAATGAAATTAATTTTTTTTAAAGCAATACAAGCTGTAACTGTCGGTAAATAAATCAAAAAATAAAAGAACAAATAGTCAACATATATGTGATTGAATATATATAACTTAATAGAATCAGAGTGAATCTGAAGCAATAAACCCGTCAAATTAGCAAAAAATGTTAATTCATGAATCATTGTCATCCTGTCAGTAATTCCTGCTCGTAACCTCCGATGTGCATTGACCTTGGAGGTCACCAGTTCGGAAAAAGCGAAAGAGAGGCACTGAGCACGTGTTAGATTTGTAAACAATTTAACATGCCAATTTTATAGAAAATTCACAATCAAAATTTCATTTGAGTGGCACATTTGCGTAATTATTACCTTTTTACACTTACATAGTATTTCTAGTCATTCATGAAACAACATAATATTTTAAAAGAAACGACACGTGTAGTTACTCGCGTCAGTTTCCGTCTTTGTATATGGCCTCGTTCTCAGCAACACGATTATGTTCGGCAATCATCGTTCCCATGTCCGTGTATACGACACAATGGCGGTTTATACGAAACGCTCATTGTAGGTGTGCTCTCAAACAATATTCCCTTGTTTATTTTTGCAGAATTATTCTTCAGATCTTGGGGATTATATTAGTTATATCGGTAGGTGTTATTTGGTGAATAATTGGATAGTTGAAAAAATACCGTCAGTTACAGCTTGTATTGCTTTAAATAATATAAACTGGTTTGAGGGCGATTTACGCTTATAAACCGCGAAGCGTAAACTGCCCCAAACCGATTTATATCGTATAAAAGAATTAAATTCATTCCTTATATATAATTCAATTCCAACACTAAAAGATGCAAACAATTTTAAATTTTATTTCGTAAATAGTAAATAGAAATTGATTGCACCGCGCAAGGATTCGCTTAGCAACATACCGACGAAATGTCAACCGTTGAGGAAGCCATCTTGGTTCTTCGCATACCCGAGCATGTATACTTTATTTATCAAATTTTAAAACGTATGATGGAGTTTGTAACAACTTTTGATAACAGAAGATATGCGTAGGTTACATATATGTGTAGGTTATTTAGGCCTGATGTTTACTTCGCAGTCCAAGATATACTTTGAAATCGTTTTTACAGCTGGCGCTTGTTTAATAGCTTAAACTTCGTAAGCTATATGCACCAGAAAATGCTTTTCTATATTTATTAAAAGATTTAAACTACAATGTGACTTACCATAGCATGTAACATTGTCACCAATTAAATTCGACATAGTAAATTATGCAAGCAATTCACAGATAGCGATTCACATGTTAATCGATGAGACATTACGTCATCTGTTACACTGTAGACATTCATGACGCATTTTATGCTTCGATAGGCGGATCAAGCAACTCCATCCCCAAGTATAATGAAACAGCAATTTCGCAAATACTTGATATATTGTTTAGTATTTCACATATGACATCGTTGTATAAATCAGAGTTTGTTTTTGAATTTTTACCTTTGAGGTTTATGTAGCCTAATTGTAAACAAAGGCTATACGTTTTGTTTAGAAATAATGGGGGGGGGGGGGGGGGGGGGGGGGGCAGACAATATGTTATTTTATTGTGAACGATAAATCACGTTGATTTTCAATTTCATAGTTCGAATACCTATCAACTTAACAGTGTTCTATGATGTAATGTAAATTTAGAAAATAAAAAGAAAATTTAGTGCCATCTTGTTTGTCAAGGGGGTGTGTCCCCATACCAAGTTACATTTATACAAAATATAAACGAAATGTTTTCAGCGTGTACAGCCAATCAAATTGCGTGTCACAAGTAAAATAGTGCTTGCATACATTTTGAATTTTTGTCCATTGATATCAAGACGTCATCACTCTAGGCGAAGTGTTACACATAGAGGCATATGCTTGTATGTATGGCTTTCTCTCTTGTTTGTTTGTTTTATGTCCTTTTCGAGAATTTTGAACTCATGACACGTCACCTGTTGTAAGTGAATCACCACAGTTTAGACCTATGGTAAGCGCACAGGGCCTTACCAATGAAACATTTAGCTTCGCTTTTAAATGACGTTTTAGGAATGTTTGAAATCATAACGTCAAGTGTAGATTCGAAGCAAAGATATGGATTACATAAAACAAAATCTGAGTGTAACAGGAATCTATCATCAAGTTAGAAACGAAGTCTAGGTTATTTTTTGCAACAAAAAAGTCATAGTAAAACAACATCTTAGGCTTCCTTTTGGAAGGTAAGTCTGTCTCTCGATCGAATTTTCTTCATGCTCAAATCAAATCAATCGGAAAATTAAAACGCACTTAAGTTAGATATCAACATCCTCTTTTATAGAACAATGACGACAGATATTCTCAGCAACACCCCCCCCCCCCCCAAGCAAAATGCAAAACCATGATCTGCAATCGGTAACCAGTGAACACAGGCGTAACTAGGAAAATTACCACATGATCACGATGTACGACGTGTTATTAATGTCATATTCCTAACTTGCCTGTTTGTCTCAAATGCACACGTAGGTAATGAATAACAAAAGCCTATCAAGTCTCACAGGATTTGATCACGTGACCGCCTCGTTTCATAGCCCACATATGCATTTAAAATGGCCATTTATTTTCTAAGTAAAAACTTTGATACTATGGTTAACTTAGTTAACTACAGTAAAAATGTGAATGTTTGTATTCACTTTTAAAAAGAACTTTGATGTTTTGGTTTATTTTCAGATTCCGAAAATTTGTCTCTATATCTTTTTTTTAAGAAATTCTTCTTTTTTTTTTTTAGTAAATACGTACTCAAAAGGAATATTACAAACTGACTGTAGGAAAAACCTTGAATTATAGTTAACTTGAGTAAAAACTTTTTGATTGATGATCGTAAACTATACAGGTGTTAAAGTATGATGTATTATTTGTAGAAAACGATTGAAAGTGCTTTAATACATTTTTATGTGTCATGTCAACCTTGTAAGTAGCTGTTCTTTCTCTTTCGAAATGACCTGGCATTTCTTTGTCAGTTCCGACACCTTTGCTTGCTCCGCTCCAATCTGATTTCTCAGTTCGTTAATGTTGGTATCCCTCAGTTCCCTCAGGTAATGTTCCTTTTCCTTCCATAGGCGGATTGCGTCTTTGTTTACTTTATCCAGTTGTTGTTTTGCTTTATCCAGTTCTTGTTTTACGCAGTTGAGTTCTTCAACTTCTTTTGCACGTTTTCTTAAAAACAATTCAAAAGTGACCAACATGCTAAGAATTGCTAATAGTTTATTAATCACGTTATCATTAAAAACGTAGAAAAGAAATTGTCTTAATCTTTTCAGATTTTAACAAGAGATGTTTGACATAATTATGCTTACTCTTGGATTTCGAAATTTCTTTTCTGTAATTTGTAAAAGTCTTCTTCCAATCTGAAAAGATGTAATAAATGATTAACACCATAATCTTCTACATCCAAATTCTCCCCATTTTCCTGTTTTCGTTAAGTCAATATTGTCCACTTTAGTTCTCATTTTATTGAATGCATTCATCATACAGTATCAATTGTTTTTTCTATGAAAGTCGTGATACGTTACTTAAAGCTTTGGGTTTTATTTAAATCTCTGTACCTTTTCCAGGACTTGTTTTCTTCTTTCAATGACACGTTTTCTTTCAAAATCCTGAAAAGTTGTAAAAGAAACACCTATATATTTACTATACCGTATCAAGATAATTCAAAACGTAATGTCAGGATGTTCATAGAAAAGGATTGAGATATCAGTATTCTGAAACTCAACAAAGATCTTTTTCCCCTTATAATAAAAAAACCTCCGTCAACACAATTCATTGTTAATTAGATTGATCCGCAGCTCCCTGGATGTGGTACTTCATAGGTAACGACGGATTTTCCTGTTGTGTACACGAAACCACAGCTAGAGGCGAAGTACACCCATCGAAATTATAATACAGCCTTTCAGAACGTACTCATATGTCAACTAGGGTACATGAAATTAGATGACCTTTTACACAAGTTGGGTATGAACAGTGTTCCTATATATATATATATATATATATATATATATATATATATATATAGATTTGAAATACAGTGTTTACACATGGGAACAAGTGAAAGTTACATCGCTTATGGTTCACTTGAGGGATACTTAGAAATTCACTTACTATGCCACATATACACTTTGTTTTGTTTTACTTCTCGTTCGATCATTTTTCACTCATATTTAATTAATTTATGCAAGGTGCCAACGGCTATTGTAATACGGTACATCTGCTTTTAACGCAAATCCAAACGATCAGTGGCATTAACATATAACGCCGACTACCTGGTGAAGGATAGTCACTACTTATGTTAAACATACATATAGTAAGTTAGACGCGGCGTTGGATTCGAACCTGGGCGTCCCGGTTGTGAAGTTAAAGTCTTTAAAGTTATAAACACTGAATCACTTGAAGAGGCTCTGAATTATTAATAACCAATGCTGTAAAAACTTGTTGAAATGGTTAGAAATACATAGTAACCGCAAGACAGGAAGACAAACAAATCCAGACGTCCCCCTCCTTCATTTGTTACCTTTGATTTGTTATTGTTGAATGGCAGAAAAGGTCGATAACATATCTGAAATGAGAAAGTTAATAACATGTCTTCGATTAAATGACATTGTTAGCTCTGTGAGGTTTCAATAATTTTTATATAAATCATCATATACGAGGGATGTGCATTGTACGATATATCAAAAGCATTCGACTCAAATAGTGAAATGAACATTACATCTCTTCAAAGTATTCTCCGCGGTTTGAAATACATAATTTCAATCTCTGAATCCAATTCTGAAATGCGTCACGGTACGCTGATTTAAGTAGACCTCTGAGGCACTGACTGATGGCTGAGCCAAGGACTTCTTGGGACTTGTAATGACGACCAGATAAGAACTTTTTAAGTTTTGGTAAAAGGAGAAAGTCGCATGGGGCTTGATCTGGAGAGTATGGTGGGTGTGACAAGACGGTAACCTTCTCCGACTTCAAAAATTGCTTCACAAGCTCAGATGTACACGTATATGAGGGAACATTATCATTAAGTAGACGAACATGCCTAAATCCTGACACAGGGCGTCGTTTATGATAATATTTCTTGAGCTTTTTTAATATAACATCTCGGTAATACCGAGCTGTAACACTTTTGCCCTTCAGCACCGGAATTTGTAAGGCTATACCATCACATGAGAAGAATATGCAATAAAGAACCTTCTTTGTGCTTATGGTTCTTTTGGCAACTGTAGGCCTTCTACAGTGTTTCGTTAGCCATATTTTGTTTCCAATTTTTCTTACTGGTTCGAAATAGTGAACCCATGTTTCGTCACCAGTAACAATGTTTGCAAATTGTCTTTGATTGAA
Organism: Ostrea edulis; assembly: GCF_947568905.1. Classification (NCBI taxonomy): domain Eukaryota; kingdom Metazoa; phylum Mollusca; class Bivalvia; order Ostreida; family Ostreidae; genus Ostrea; species Ostrea edulis. Next base: position 6,218,381 of record NC_079165.1, read on the forward strand.
TTTGGGAAACATTTTGAACAATTGCTTAGCGGTTTCTACTCGTAACCGATTTTGGTCATCTGTCAGTATATACGGTATCCATCTGACAGAAATTTTTCGTACTTTCAAAATACGTTTCAAAATGAAATGCACTCGCGATAGCGATATGCCAACATCTTTGGCAATATCACGAATCGTGTATCTGCAGTCATTTTCAATCATTTCCCTGCCTTTTGAGACATTTGCCTTGCCTGTTACAGTCACAGGTCGGCCAGATTTTGCTGCATCTTTGACGGACTCTGTGCTAGTCAGATATGTCTTTCTCCAGATCTACGAACTGTCTCATAAGATGCATTATCAGACCCATAAACTCCCCCTAATTCAGTAAAAATCTGCATTACCGAATGATCGAGTTTTGTGCAAACTTTTATATAAGCTTTAATTTCTTCAATATTCTCAACCCGTTTCCCAACCATATTTACGACAGTGGTCAACGATTGGCTCTATTGAAATGACTATAAGTTTAAAACTATGACCTGAAGGCTCGTGTTTATACCGTTGGAAAGGTATTGAATAGAGCTATTCAAGAGTATCATCATCCACGAAATCTTACAAAGCGTTATCGCGCTGTAATACAATACACATTACATATCGAACAACCTTCGTAAGTATACAAAACTTAGGGTAAATGTGACACTTGCGGTAATGCGTTCGCTGGTTCCCTCTTAATCAGACGTCTGACTTCTACATGCAAGTTCAGCCATTTCTTCAATGGAAGTGTAGTAGGTTTTCTGAAGATATTTTTACAGGTTAAAAGATGTTAGTATATGACAAAAGAATATTATCAATGCATAGAAAACAAGGGTAACCGTTCCATGAATTCTATACTACACTATTTTCATAGATAGGGAAAAAATGGATTAGTGTCAAATGTGTATGATTATCAGTTAGTTTAAATATTGCTTCATTTTGATTAAAGTGGTCGTTATCTTTTGCTATCATGCGCAAGGTTTTGCAGATTTTGAACACCTTCCCACACAGTGTTACATTTGATTGAGATTTCTCTAATTTTATATGTAATGGTCTACTTAAATAAACTTATCATTTACATATGTTGCATGCGGTATGCTGAATTCATTGAAAGACATTGTGATGTCTATCAATTGTATAGTTCTTGTGCAGTATTTCTTACCCATTATTAACCGCAACTTTGTCAGACAGTTCCACTAACTCCTTCTTTACAGCCAAACAATTATTCATACATTCAAATAGAGCCCTGTAAATACAACCTTGTAACGAGGATGAAGTTAAAAGCAATCAATATATACATGTACATGTAGATAAAAGAGACTTGCATTTCATTTTATTTTTGCCCTAATCTGTCGTCTGATTCAACAAAATATGTATCACTCGGTAGTATGAAACGTTTTTCAATGACATAGCACCAGCATTTCCCAGTATTATGTATAATCTTTTCTTGTATTCAGTCTGTGAGAAATATGAATTCTGTTGTTTGAAATGAATGAGTTGATCAATGAATATAATGTTTAGAAGAGATTACCTTTGAAGATCGCTTTCTTTTTCTCCTTGTCTAATGTTCGCTTCCTGTGGTTGTGTTTGTTTTAAAATAAAATTGTCAAAGTTTGCATCATCGATATCCCAAACGTAATGGGATTGGTGAATATCAGACTTGACCCTGTAATAAATCCAAACTATACAATTTGTGATTTAATTTCATATTGTTTAACGTCTCTCTCGAGAATAATTTACTCATATGGAGATGCCACCATTACCAGTGAAGGACTGCACAATTTAGGCCTTTGCTCGGCGCTAACGGCCTTTGAACAAGGAGGGATCTTTATCGTACCACACCTGTTGTGACACGGGGCCTCATTCAAAGAACCGCCACATTTAGTCGCCTCTTACGACAAGCAAATGGTACTTATGATCTATTCTAACCCGGATCCCCACGTGACACAATTAGTGTTCATTACAGAAACAAGAAAGAATGAATCCCTAATTGTGAATTATCACACACCTCATATGGTGCGTATCTACCCAATCTGATACAATACGTGAAAGTATAGTCTGCGCATGATCGATTTCTAAACCAAACCACTCTACTGACAAATATTAAAGTCGGTGTTACATGGGTTTCAACAGTATAGTTTGGAGTCAGAATTCCACAAATTCTATGGTCGTTATCAAAATCCTATTTGCAATTAAGCTTGTAAGGCCGAATGTTCTTTGACGTGTTTATACAAATTGTTGGGCTGTTTTTTTATACTGATTTTGACTACAGATTACCCTTGATCAAGATAGATGGCTCACATCGGTTTAGACCGGTTAACAGGGGACGCTTATCACTCCTAGACACCTGATCCTACCTCTGGTGGGTCCATGCAGGGGTCCGTGTTTGCCCAACTCTCTATTTTGTATTCCTTATAGGAGTCATAAGATTATTGTTACCTTGACCGTTTCCATCACTAGTACTGATAAAACAAATAGCGTATGGCTAGCTTTTTTTTACGACTGTAGAATATGGCTATTTTCTAGCGCATAAGCATAAAATAATTTTAGTGAAATATATTCTAGATTAGTGTAGTGTTAATCACTTATCTGTAAAACACTTTATTGTCGTCAGAAACAGCTGACAAAAACCCCCAGCACATTTCAAACTTTTAACCTAAAACACTGCAATACAAAATTGTGATTGCAGACAAATATTGGCGATATGATATCCAACCACTAACCCAAATTATGACTCCGCTATACTGTAATTTAATCTAAATACACGCTATACATGTATATTTCTTTACAATTACAAAAATACGTATCACTCCATCAAGTTTGTGATAAAGTTGCCAACTTTAATTACACGTATTAAGGATTCAATAATCACTCTCCTATAAACAATTGTTTAGAGAGTTCACCTACCTACTTTTTTTGTATGGGTACCAATAAGTAATGACGTCATGATTTATGAGATGAATGAACAAGTAGATATAAGGAACAATGATGAAAGTCATAAATCCTATAAGGAATACACATTTAAGAGTAGGGCAAACACGAACCCCTGGGTATTTTTATTGTTAGTACTCAAATTACTTAAGGGCTTTTTCCATCTTCTCTCTATGCTGCAGATACCCGATGTATATTGTATGGAACTTCCCTAGACCTTCCCTAAATGATAAAAAGTGTTTAATATAATGCAATGACACAGTGAATATGTCTTGTTTCATGAGCATATTGCTAAATTAATTATGAAATATACATGAAGACAATATTATCTTTATAAAAACACAAACAGTAGTATTATGTACAATACAAACCTAAAAGGTTTTTGCTTAGATGACGTGTATCTTCTCCATTCTGTTGGAAGGGACATCATCCAAGAGGTAAACCTATTGTGAAGAGGATACTTAAAGTGTACATGATAATTAACGTAAACAGCGCATTAAATTCACCTTCCGCTAAAATACTCAAATTGATGACCTCACGTACTCCAGTACTATAAACTAATACTCCCGAGGTTAAAACAAATTGTAATCATTTATATTCTGTTAATGTCGATTCGATATATCCCTGTGAGCTCGAAATAAAAGACACCACAGAGTCGTCCACTTCTGCTTCATACTTAGATATTTTATTGAAAGTAGACATTAAGACAAACTGACAACTCAACTGTATGACAAACGGGATGAATTCAGCTTCTCCATCGTCAACTTCCCATATTTATGTAGCAATATTCCATTATCACCTGCATATGGTGTTTATATCTCTCAACTGATTCGTACGCAAAAACTTGTTCTGCGTATAGTCAATTTTTAAATCGAGACAAGCTACTACCAAACAAGTTGATGGTAAAGGGGTTTCAACAGTTTCGATTTAAGTTAGCATTCCGCAAATTCTATGGTCGTTATAACGATCTAGTTCGTCAATACAACCTATCATTGGGTCAAATGCTGTCTAACGTGTTTCATACCGATTGTTAGGCCGTTCCGTGTTTGCCTAACTATCTATTTTGCATTGCTTATAGGAGTTATGAGATTGATTACTGTTCGTTATCTTCACCTTTCACTCTATACAATGGGCTTTTTCAAAGTTGTGTCAAATGCTGTCTGATGTGTTTCATACCACTGTTAGGTAGGTCTTTACACACAAATTTTCACTACAGATTACTCCGTTTATCTGATCAAGATATAAGACTCACAGTGGGTGTGACCGATCGACAAGGGATGCTTACTCCTACTAGGTAACTTATCCCACCTCTGGCATCCCCTAGTCTTGATTTTGTATTATTCTTTATAGGAAATTAAGAGATTCTACATGAGAAGAAAACAGCTCTTACTGTGGCCTTCAACTCGCCATTAAGATACACTGACGACGTTTTATCTATTAACAAATTAACATATGTTGATTCAATATATCCCTGTGAACTTGAAATAAAAGAGAACACATAGTCCTCCACATAGTAACGGCAAAATAACAACTCAACTTTATGACAAACGGGATGAATTCAGCTTTTCCATCGTCAAGTTCCCATATTTATGTCGCAATATTCCATTATCACCTGCATATGGTGTTTATGCCTCACAACTGATTCGATGCGCAAGAGATTGTTCTGCGTATCATCAGTTTTTAAATTGAGACAGGCTATTGAGACAAACAGATTGATATTACAAGGGTTTAAACAGTCTCCTTTGAAAGCAATGTTTCACAAATACTATGGTCGTTATAATGATCTAGTTTGCCAATACAGCCGACCATTGGGTCAAATGTTATCTGATATGTTTCATGCGAATTGTTACGCTGTTCTTTACATACTGATTTTGACTACGGATAACTCCGTTTACCTGATCAAGATATAGGGCTCACGGCAGGTGTGACTGGTCGACAGGGGATGCTTACTACTCCTAGGCACCTGATTCCACCTCTGGTATATCCAGGGATCCGTGTTTGCCCGACTCTCAATTTTATATTCCTCATAGGCGTTATGAGATTGATCATTGTTCGTTATCTTCACCTTTCTTGATAGGAATTATGAGATTGATCATTGTTCGTTACCTTCACTTTTTCATTAGTCTTCCTATGAGACATATTTATATACTGACGTCTGAAACTTTAAGTGCTCAACGCCAACCGATATTTGGCTTAAATATTCATACATGTATACCGAAACTCCAATAAGCAGAGAAAATGAACGAATACGAAGAAATCTGAATAATACGAAAAATTTAGAACAAAGGCTCTTTAACGTTTACTCAAGGTAAAAATGAGTCAGAATAGATAAAAAGGAATATTGGAATATCGCATTAGATGCAAAAATGCATAACACCTATCCTTCTTTGTTTAGAAGAAATATCAATTTATGTTACATGAGAAATATGGATTAGTTCCTGCTGATAAAGATAGTAAAACATTGTCTGTTTTTGTAACGTTCACATTTACAACTGTAGTTTTAAACGACTTGGCTTTGATTCCACAAATCTATTTCATCCTATAAGTTTGCCTTCAAACACGACATTCTTCAACATCACGCTTCAGTTTAAACAATTAATATTTCTGTGAATGGGACAAATTAATGAGTTACCGTGCCTATACTAGATTCTAAAACTTCACAAAAAATTTACAGATACATTGGAGGATCCAGTAAATATATTACCAATCCCCTATCTTTACTCCTCATGATAAAATTATTGCTGTGAAGGAGAAACTTTATCGCATTGTGCCATAACCTATACAAGAAGAGGTGTAAATCAAATGTGTTTTCTAAAGAAAAAAGATTCCAAATTTTTTTTTTTTTTAGTAATTTTGAAATCACAGATCTTTTCCAGAATCAACGGCATCAAAACGTACGACTTTGCAACAATTTATACCATTTCTCAGGATACATTAAAGAGTCTCCTTTATATATTAAAGAAAGTATCTTTGTCAGCAAAAATGGAGCTGGGAAATGTTCATACATCTTGTGAACAATCTTCCAAAAATATTTCTTTTAAATACCATTGTAATTCTATGCATAAGTATTCTGACATTCGTATTAAAAATACTGGAGTTCCTCATTGACAATATCTAAGTAGTCTTTTAAGATCAGGTTTTCCAAGAATATGTTGGAATTACTATGTGCACCAATTGTAATCCTTATTACAATGTAGCTGACCTGTTTTGAGAGTAATATGAAGTTGAACGTTGGGTAAAGACGGACACCAGGAAATACCATAATATGTAATATAAGGTGCTTAGGGGGCTTAAGCATCCCCTGTTGACCGGTCACATATGCCATCGCCCCTCTATCTTCATCAAATAATCAGAGTAATAAAAATGTGAAGATAAGGAACATGGACCCTGAACATACCAAAGGTGGCATCAGGTACCTAGGAGGAGTAAACATCCCCTTTCCACGATCATCTGTGAGTCTTATACTTAGATCGTGTAAAAGGAGTAATCCGTAGACAAAATCAGTATGCAAAGAACGCCTTCGCAATTGGTATGAAACAGGTCAGGCAGCATTCAACCAAATGACATCTTATATTTGTAAATTAGACTATCATAACGACCATAGAATTTGCGAAATGTGGACTTGAAACAGGACTATTAAAATATTGATCATACACAGAACAAGGTCTTGAGTTGAAAGGGAAAACGTTATGCATATAATGGAATATTGTTACATACAAATGGGAAGTTGACGATAGAAAAGCTGATGTCATCCCGTTTGTCATAACACTGAGTTGTTAGTTTGCCGTTAATATCCACGTTCAGTACGATATTGAAATACGAAGCAAATATGAAAGACCTTATTGTGTATTTCATTTCGACTTAACTGTAACATATCGAATCGATAAGTTTGAAAGAAAAAGCAAAGATAACACAAAGTGATTAATTTCACAAATCTTACAAAAACATCGATCATCAAAAGCACGATAGAACCCTGGACACCAGAGGTGGGATCAGGTGCTTAGCAGGAATAAACATCACCTTTTGACTGGTCACACTTGCCGCAAGCCCTGTATTTTGATCCGGTAAACTGAGCGGTCTGTAGACAACATTAGTAGGTAAAGAGCGGCATAACAATTGGTATGAAACACGTCAGAGAGCATTCGACCTAACGACAGTTGGCATTTGTAAATTAGATCGCTATAACAAGAATAGAATTTGCGAAATTCTGACTCCAAACAAGACCGTTGAAACCCCTGTATCATCAACTTATTTGTAACTAGCCTGCCTCAGTTTAAAACTTGATCATAAGCGGAACATGCTCATATGGAATCAGTTGAGAGATAAAAAAAAACAAAACAACATCATCTGCAGATGACAATGGGTTATTACTTCATGAATATGAAAAGTTGACAATGGAGAATCTGAAGTCATCCCGTTTATCATAAAGTTGAGTTGTTACTTTGAAAAGGTGAAGTTTTACGAACAGTTGTCAATCTCATAACTCTTATAAGGAATAGAAAATTAAGAGTTGGGCGAGCATGGATCACTGGGTATACCAGAGGTAGGATCAGGTGCTTAGGAGTATTATTGATTGATGTTTTTCGCCACACTCAACAATTTTTCAGTTATCTGGTGGTGCCCAGTTTTTATTGGTGGAAGAGATAACCCAGATACAATGTACCTGGGAAGAGACCACCGACCTTCCGAAAGTAAACTGGGAAACTTTCTCACTTACTGGCGGTCTAGGAGTAGTAAGCACCTCATGTCGATCGGACATATCCGCCTTGATCCCTATATCATGATTAGGTAAAAGGAGCAATATGTAGTCGATATATCTATGTTCAATAAAATATCCAAATATGAAGCAGATATGGAAGACTGTGATGTTTAACAAAGTAATTGTTTGGATGACTGATCACAAACTATGAATATCTCCAAGTTCCAGTTTTATTGAAGAATCAGCTGTCTGTGTTGTCAAAAAGCATAATCTTTAATTCACGTTGAGGAATGACGGTGTAACGTATTGAAAATACGTTTTGGTGCTGACGATTTTTGAAAAGATATGCAATTTCAAATTTACTAAAAAGTTCTTTTAGATATTTGAGAATCCATTACTTGCATATGTTGTGACAAAATATGTCTTAATTTTCTCATTCGCAACAATTGATAGTTACATCAGAGCTATTGATGGGGATTTGGTAGAACATTGGCTGGATCATGCGATGTATTTTTGGAATCCAGGTTTGGAATCCAGGTACGGTAACTGAAATAAATGCGTCTCATTGACCGCGATATTAAATGCGCTTAAAACTGAAGCGTGCACGTAATTTTGAAGAATTCCGTCGTTTGGAATGGATCTTTGAGTACATGTTGGACTACCAAATGTGGAATGTAAAATATTCATCGATTTTATTCATCATACACATAATATTCATTATATTTTATAGTCGCTCGAATCTTCTTTCTTAACATTTTCAATATTTCAAGGACAGATTATTGAAATAATCGAGTTTTGTACTTCCAGCATCAATACCAACTTATACGATAGGTTTACTATGAAAGGGAGGAATGCACTGCAATGAATATTGGAGATCTGTCTGATACACCAATCTACACGACGTGCAGCGAAAATAAATTTTAGCAGTTTTATCTAACCATATATCACTATTCTCTTATCTAAGTATCTTTTAAAACCATCACTTTTGTATTTGATAGAAATTCATAGAAAACTTCTTCCAATTTCGAACTGTTCTGAAGCAAAAATAAAGTATTTTTAAAACTTTAATGACTGAATAACAATTTGCATTTCATCCAATTTGGATAAGTTTAATATTTCATTTAAGTGTTCATCCTGTTATGACAGTAAAATTATACCTTTCTCCTTTGTCATCTTTTAAAAAGGCAAATATCGCTGGGTCTATCATTTTCCCTTTAGTACCTCTTACTGAAAACGAAAGTTGAGTTCAATTGTAAATAACACACATATTCAATACGGACCATTACTTATATCCTACATTTAGCATTCGATTTTGGTATATATACATTTGTTCTGAAATTTAAAAAAGAAACAAGGTTTCGGTGCGAATTTCCTTGTTTCGGTTTTGTATATAAACGTTATGTTTGCATCTTCAACTTCCCCAAATCACTAAGTGTGTCATATTGTTGTTTGATTACACATGAAATTACTCGCGCATTTTTATGATTTAAGACATACGTGTACAGAGAAATAAAACTTACAATGAGTATCACTTACCCCGATATGTTTACGTTCACATCATGCACTGTGTATCTCTGCTCTGCCTACTTCCTGTTTGACTAGGGGGACAATGAGGGTCTTTCATACATGTGTTTTAATTGATTATTTCTGTTCGAAGTTGTATTTCCATTTATACTCATACGCCGGGCTTTAAACCTCAAGGTTTGTCCCGATCTGTTCTAATTCAACAGCTACATGTACATGATGATACGTGATAGATGTTAGATTTGTACTTTTGGAGAAGAGTTTAGGTTTTGTCTGTATATACCATATCATAAACCCGTTACAGGTCTGGTTTGATTGGACAAAAATCAATCAATAAATCGGGAGCATGCATGCAATTCAGTAGAGCCCTACAGTTCATTAGAATATCATATTCTATACCTGTGAATTCCTTTGTAAAACTGTAAAACATATTCTATACCTGTAAATTTCTTTATAAAATTGAAAATCATATCCTATACCTGTAAATTCCTTTGTAAAACTGAAAATAAACATTTTTGCACCTGTCTAGCCATGCGTGTCATGACCCGACAAAATTGAATCAATGCTTGTATACAAATTTGACAAACCATTGTCTTATATTTATTGGGGTAAAAGAAAAAAGTAAGCCTTCTTTTGCGTAAAGACAACATTGATTCATTTCATACGCCTAATGGTATTCTATGACAAGTTTGGTTGAAAATGATCCAGTGGTTCTGGAGAAGTCGAAAATACGAAAAGTTAACAGACGACAAATAAACTTTGATAAGCTCACTCGAACATTCGGATAAAGTGAGTTAGTTTGAGCATTCCGATAAGGTGAGTTTACTAGAGCATTCCGACAAGATGAGCTGAAATAGCTCAAAACATTTCGATCAACATATGCATGCAGTGTTTGGATACTGTTAATACATTAATTTTATAACATGTACGATATTTAAAGAACGTGTATTTAGAAATATATAAATTTCTGTACAGTTTTACAGGTATGATCAACTTTTTCTAATTCTTTACTTTATGATTATAATAATAAATAATAAATTCTTTTATTTAGACAGGATAGCACAATTAGTACAAATGACTAGTTTACATTGTGGTCCTGTATAAAACATATTCACAGACAGATAAATGAGAGAATGGAAAAATAGATAACATAATATAAAATATATACATAAAATACACACACGATATCACTGGGGGGAAAATAAACACACACACACACACACACACACACACACACACACACACACACATATATATATATATATATATATATATATACATATATACATATACACACACACACACACACACACACACACACACACACACACACACACACACACATATATATATATATATATATATATATATATATATATATATATATACATATACATATATATATATATATATATATATATATATATATATACATATATATACATACACACACATACATATATACATACATACACACATACATATACATCACATCCATATATCACTCATTTGAGAAACGATGCTGCAAATATGCTGATTTAAAAGATGTAATAGAACCACAGCTTCTGACAGACTTGGGCAACTGATTCCATAAAATTGTGGAGGATACCTTAAAAGACCGTTTATAATATTCAGTTCGAACTTTTGGTAAATATAAAATGCCACTATCGCTACTTCTTGTTGTTCTGGAACTAACTTGGCTGACAAAATTAAAAACGTTCATATATTCTGGTGTCATGTTATTAAGAACCTTAAAAACAAGCACTAGTTTTCTATATACTAAATAATCATGAACAGGCATCCATTTAAGAACACTAAAAATATCAGCTGTAGAAGTCTGAGTTACTTTCACCTTCAATATAATTCTGGCTGCCCTTTTCTGTAACTTAAAAAGTCTGTCAATAAAAACCCTGTTTTTGCCTGAGCACCAAACTGTGCAACAATAGTTAAAATGAGGAAATATAACAGTGTTATAAATTTTCAATAATGCTGCATTTGACATAAAAGTTTGCAGACGACGTAAAATGCCTATTTTCTGTGAAAGTTTCTTGCATAAAGAATCAATGTGTACAGACCAGAAACATGTCTAATGCCTTATTTATTTTATTGTTTTGACTTTCATCATATATATACTTGTATTATGAAATATGAAACTAGAATCAAATTTAACACACCAGTTGCTCCGCATCTTCGTTGTCATGGCAAATGGATGAAACAGTTCGTGAAATAAATCTTTAACCACTCGGAATCTCCGGTGTGACCCTTTATTACAAAACGGATTACTTAAGGCTATTAATCTCTAACAAGAGGCCCAAGGGCCACATCGCTCACCTGAGTTACCTTGGCTTATATCTGAAGACTTTCCATAAATATTTGCATGTAAAACCTTAGTCCGTATTGTGGCCCCAACCTACCCCTGGAGGCCATGATTTTAACAAACTTGAATCTGCACTATGTTGGGAAGATTTCATGTAAATCTCAGCTCTTCTGGCTCATTGCTTCTTGAGAAGATGATTTTTAAATATTTTCTCTATTTATTCTCTAAGTAAAACTTTGATCCCCTATTGTGGCCCCAATCTACCTCCGGGGGCCATGATTTGAACAAATTTGAATCTGCATTATGTCAGAAAGCTTTCATGTAAATCTCAGCTCTTCTAGCTCATTGGCTCTTGAGGAGAAGATTTTTAAAGATTTCCCTATATATTTCTATGTAAAACTTTGATCCCCTATTGTGGCCCCAATCTACCCCCGGGGGCCATAATTTGAACAAACTTGAATCTGCATTATGTCAGGAAGCTTTCATATAAATTTCAGCTCTTCTGGCTCATTGGCTCTTGAGAAGATTTTTAAGGATATGCGGGACGATGATCACGTGATGGTTGCGAATTTATTATAAATTTAGAACCGGACGCAGCGTAGTTAAGCTTCCCGAGAAAAATCACAATACTGTACAGACACACTATACGACGTCATAATAAAAAAAAGTACGTCACGACGTTGTATCGCGGGGAAAATGTCATCATATTTTGTTGTAATTTGCTACCGCTGTCAAGTGTTTTGTGTAAATCTGTTAAATGAATTCTTGTCAAATGATAATTTTCATTTTATTTCATAGTGATTACAAGTCTCTTTTTCATATATATACATTGCATATATTATATATATGTATAGTATGCGCCACAATAATTTTGATAGTATAGCCTACAAGTCACCGAAATCGCTCCTACATGCACATGCAATTTGCATCTCTAGGCATTTACAAAAAGAAAGTCAACCGTCTGTAAACAATGACTCAGTGCAAGTGTAAGATGATGATCGTTTGTTGATATTTACTATAGTAGTGTGAAACTAGAACTGGACACACATTTCTCCGAATCTTGCTTGGGAAACGTACATACCCCCCCCCCCCCCCCCTTATGACGACAATCGTTACTTTTGGTCAAATATTAACGTTCATACTAGGAATGTTTAATTTTTGCAAGCATTCTCATAAGTACGCTTTATTTCTGAAACTATTTCATATTCCAAATTATTTTTACTAACTTTACGAAACACTGCTGCGGAAATGGTAACTAATTTAAAAAATATGACACACGTCGGAATTTATGCGAGAAGCAGACATGTGAAAAAGAAAAAGGTGCAAAGTCACAACATGTGCGATACATAAATACCTTGAAAAATAGCATGAAGACGATCGAATCAAGCGACACTAGCTACCATGGCCGCGGAAATGCTGTTGATATAGTAAAGGAAATAGTAGCTCATATTGACGTTAACTAGACCTAACCCGTGGTTTGAAAGAAGATGTATTGTTTAGAGCTAGACTAGACGTTTTGTTCGAAGCCATGTTTAATATATACTTGTATATTAAATTCTAAATATTTCAATAGGTTCAAAACAAATATAGTTTCTAACAATGTATTCCAAAACAGGCACGAAGAATTAGCCCCCCCCCCCCCCCCCCCCGTCTTTGACAATAAGCTTTTTTTAAATTTTATTTTGTAGTGCAAATAAATTGAGACTGTCCCACCCCCCATTACTTTTAACAGTAGTTGTACATGAAAAGAATATAAGCTTGAAAGTTATTAATAACAAATATTTCGCCAAACCTAACTCCAAGTGAACATATCAATGTATAACTTCAAGGACGCCTACCTCAAAATCAAGATTAGCTTCACCCCTTCATATTTCTACAGGAAGTTGGGTATATGAATAGCTTTTAATTGCAGTGTTTGCAAAAAAATGCATTGACAAGTTTTTGAGCAGTGCTTCATTTAGTATCTGGACTACTCTGTTTTTGAGTACCAATTTCCACCCCAAATCCTTAAATTTTCCCAATTTCTTATTATATGGTTATGTTTAAGCATTTTATTATTATATATTTTATATTTTACATATATTCTAAAAATTATTGTAAAAGATATAGATAAAAATTCCATCAAATTATTTTTTTGAATTGAAAATCGGAATAATCTTGTAAAATTCACAATTTTCGAAAAGGGGGGTAATTCAAAGCTTATTATCTGCCTTGTATACCTAGAAAGTGGCCATGAAATTTATACACATTGTACAGGACATCCTGATGGTGTTTCATGAAAAAAAGAAAAAATATTCATTGACGAGTTATTTTTGGCCACATTGTCCCGCATGTCCTTAAAGATTTTCCCTATATATTTCTATGTAAAACTTTGATCCCCTATTGTGGCCCCAATCTACCCCCAATCTGATTAAAACCAGATCCTGAGATTCGCTCACTTAGATCGCTACACTAGGATCTGACGTAACCCCATATAGGATCACGTCCGCATGACCTTTCGTTAAGTCAATCAAAGTGACCCTGTCGATTTATACCAACGATAATTTTTCTCCCATGAACCTTTGTGTCATTATTTACATTAGAGATGCACACAAAAACAAAAAACAAAAATGGCTGCGCGTTTGACAGACGGTTGCACACCTGTCAAAACATGCGATTTAAACAACTTCTGTATTCTCTGTGGGTTTTCTTTCATTCAAACGCTAAAAAATCCCATGGAGTTCACAATTCAAGGAAAATGGCTGCGATTGTTTGGTTTGAAAGAAAACATATCGCAGCTAGATGCGACGTCACAATGCACCGTTTACGTCGACTGGCGTTATATTCCTCGCGTTATATTTAAGTAAACCATCTTGAAAACTATTCAATTCGTACCCGTCCCTATTCATACATAAATCTGAATTCACTATTAATTTAATTTGGGTATATTTCATATCGTACGTTTTGTTGTTTGAATGAACGGAATAGATTAGGCATTATTGCGAAAGTTTAAAATTCGTTATGCGAGAATATACAACTTTACAGTGTGGAATAAACTTCGTGGGAGAGATTACAGCAATTTGTTTACGAATTGCCAGGAACCGCCTAAATAGCCATCATTGTCTGTATGGCGCAATCTGACTGGCTGATAGTTCTCATGAATATTCCAAGCGAAAGGTCATGCGGACATGACCCCCTATGGGGTTACGTCAGATCCTAGTGTAGCGATCTAAGTGAGCGAATCTCAGGATCTGGTTTTAATCATACTGATCTACCCCCGAGTGGCCATGATTTGAACAAACTTGAATCTGCACTATATCAGGAAGCATTCATATAAATTTCAGCTCTTCTGGCACATTGGTCCTTGAGAAGATTTTTAAAAATCTTCCCTATATATTTCTATATAAACCTTTGATCCCCTATTGTGGTCCCAACCTAACCCCGGGGGTCACGAGTTGAACAAACTTGAATCTGCACTATGTCAGGAAGATTTCATGAAACTTTCAGCTCCTCTGGTCCAGTGCTTCTTGAGAAGAAGATTTTTAACTGATCCCACCCTATTTTTGCGATTATGTCCCCTTTGAAGGCGGCATGGCCCTTCATTTGAACAAACTTGAAAGCCCTTTACCCAAGGATGCTTTTAGCCAAGTTTGGTTATAATTTGCCTAGTGGTTCTTGAGAAGATGAAAATGTGAAAAGTTTACGACGACGCCGATAGACAACGGACAAATTTTGATCAGAAAAGCTCACTTGAGCCTTCAGCTAAGGTGAGCTAAAAAGTTAAACTCTTCAGAAACATTAGAGAATAAATTTATTTAATTCCATTACCATTGATACAATTTGGCAAGCCTTGAAAAATAAAAAAGCCGATATATATCATTTTCATTCTTCTATCTTTAGGCATTATTATAATTTAAGGTGACATAAGCTATAAACTAAAGAAATACATTTAGGCATAAAATCCTGTATATCAACATCAAATATTATGCGACACGAAGGCTCGGTAGTTTTATAATCTTATAAAAATGCAAAAATATACATGTAACACAATTCAGTGATAATGTCTATTTTTCATATTTGGGATAGAATTATGATTCCTTCAAACAACTAAATAAAAAATGTAATTTGATATCATAATTCCATTTTGTTGAATTCTCTATCACATTGTTTGTATGATACTAAAAGTGTTCATAATTTAGAAAATAATCAGATTCAATGTGAAAATTTGTGGAAGCATTATATCTAAAACCAACTTAAACTGTAATAAAGTAATTAAATGTATGAATTGCCTATCATTTAAATTTTTTGTCTATTTTTTCAATGTCCATTGCACTACATGTACAAACAAAACGTTATATCGGTTGTGCTACTCCTTTTGAAAGCAAAGGTCCATTCTTGTGTAGATACAACACTGGCCACACAATGTAATGAATTAAATCCCCCTTTTTAGTATATTGTTTTAATATTTCGGTTTTAAACTGTCTATTTTCCGGAATATCAGCGTCGAGATACATCGGTGGTTGTCCTGACTGCATCAACCAACACAACTCCACACAGTGCTCTGCAAATTGCAATGTCTTCCCAAAACCAATCACAGCTTCTTCCGATATTTCATATTCCATTGGTACCGAAAATAATTCTTCGATTTCTTCTTTGTTGAGTAAGAATCCCTCTGATAAATAGTTTGCATGGGATGGCATGGAGAAATCCCCTCTCGCAGATTCTACAAGCCTACCTTTCTGTTCCTTTTTACGTACTTTTGACGGGATAGTATTTCTATTAAAATGCACTTTATCTTGCGACAGAGACGGTGGAATTTGGGATTGTTCTTGGTTTTCATTCTGATCTTCTGTGTCTTCCTGGATTTCTGCTTCTGTTTGTTTTTCTCCATCAACATCTTCATTTGTTACATGTCCTATCTGTCGTTCTTCTGGTGATATCTGATTACATTTCCTTTTCCTGTTTATGTTTAGTAACATACCTTTCATGATGACACGGAATTTCTGCAAGTATACAAAAACAGGTCAGGGTTACCAGAAACATTGAAGAAAAGGCTTCGTTTTCATGACGATAAAATGATGATCTTACCTTTTTTAGGACATCTATGAATGTGTCCTTTCTGTAATATCTCAAATCTCGCGTGACACCTTCTAAAGCTATTTTTTCTTCCTCTGTCAATTCAAGCCTCTGTACAAGCTGAAATGCGAATACGTAAAATCTTTACTAATAATGTAAATATTAATGTACTCAAGAAAAAACTCTGTGCTGAAAGATACATCTTCCACATGCTTAAATGTATAATTACCTTCATTTCCATACCACCCTCACACCATAGCAAAGTTTTGCAATCGTGTACATTAATAAACATCGACCTGGATCGGGAGCAGAGATGGAAGGCGCTCTGTACAAAGGAAAAACATCAGGAATGAATGTCGTACATGTTGTAATCACATGAACGACTAATTAAAGATATACACCTACCATAACAACACAGACATGGTAGTTAAAAACACAGAGGTGGAAGTAATACACCTACCACAGTAACACAGAGTAGGAAATTATACACCTAAAATAACAACACAAAGGAGGAAGTTTTACAGCTACCACAGCAACACGAAGGAGGAAGTTATACACTTACCACAGCAACACAGAGTAGGAAATTATACACCTAAAATAACAACACAAAGGAGGAAGTTTTACAGCTACCACAGCAACATGAAGAAGGAAGTTATACAGCTACCACAGCAACACGAAGGAGGAAGTTATACAGCTACCACAGCAACATGAAGAAGGAAGTTTTACAGCTACCATAGCAACACAAAGTACGAAATTATACACCTATCATAACAACACAAAGGAGGAAATTATACAACTACCATAACAACACAAAAGAGGAAGTTATACAGCTACCACGGCAACACGAAGGAGGAAGTTATACAGCTTCCAAAGCAACACGAAGGAGGAAGTTTTACAGCTACCACAGCAACACAAAGGAGGAAATTATACACCTAAAATAACAACACGGAGGAGGAAATTATACACCTACCATAACAACACAAAGGAGGAAATTATACACCTACCATAACAACTCAAAGGAGGAAATTATACAGCTACCACAGCAACACAAAGGAGGAAGTTATACACCTACCACAGCAACACAAAGGAGGAAGTTATACAGCTACCACAGCAACACGAAGGAGGAAATTATATACATACCACAGCAACACGAAGGAGGAAGTTCTACACCTACAACAGCAACACAAAGGAGGAAATTATATACATACCACAGCAACCCGAAGGAGGAAGTTCTACACCTACCACAGCAACACAAAGGAAGAAATTATACACATACCACAGCAACACGAAGGAGGAAGTTATACAGCTACCACAGCAACACGAAGGAGGAAGTTATACAGCTACCACAGCAACACGAAGGAGGAAGTTTTACAGCTACCACAGCAACACAAAGGAGGAAGTTTTACAGTTATCACAGCAACACAAAGTAGGAAATTATACACCTACCATAACAACACAAAGGAGGAAATTATACACCTACCATAACAACTCAAAGTAGGAAATTATACACCTACCATAACAACACAAAGGAGGAAATTATACAGCTACCATAACAACACAAAGTAGGAAATTATACACCTACCATAACAACACAAAGGAGGAAATTATACACCTACCATAACAACACAAAGGAGGAAGTTTTACAGCTACCACAGCAACAAGAGAGATGAAATAATACAGGTACCATGAAAATACTGAGGAGGAAATTATACAACTAACGTGAAAATACTGAGGAGGAAATTATACAGCTACATGAAAATACTGAGGAAGAACATGAACACCTACCATAACAACACGGAGGAGGAAGGCAACTGAAGCAACTTCATCCAGGCCGTTGTTTAGTATTTCTTCTAAAGAATCAGTCCACTCGTCATCATACAGCTGACTGAATTTTTCCGATAATTTCAGTGGTCTGTTTTCGTCACTTAGGTCTGTAATTGCTGGATTGTTGGTTGTTAACTTGGAACCAGCCACTTCACTTAGTCTAAGGATAGAGTTAAACATCTTTTATATGCACATACAAAGGAAATACGTTATGAAAATCTTATACATGATTCCCCAAATTGTAATTACACTGTATAATATTTTATGAACACGATGTGTTTGTGAAACACAAATGCCCCCGATAATGGCCAATTCCAAAGATGGCCAAGGTCAAAAGGACAAATATCTTGGTACCAGTAAATATATCCTGTCACAAGTAATGCTCATGTACAATATGAAAGCTCTAATATTTACCATTCAGACGTTATGACCAATGCCAATTTTTTAAAAGTAGGTCAAATGTCAAGGTCAAAGGGTTTAGTACCCAAAGAAAGGTCTTGCCACAAAGAATACTCATGTGAAATATCAAAGCTCTAGCACTTACACTCTGTACTGTTTAAAAGTTATTATCAAGATTAACATTTTCAAAAAGTAGTTCAAAGTCCAAGGTCAAGGTCACAGGGTCAAAAATGTTGGTTCCCACGGAAAAGTCTTGTCACTAGGAATATTCATGTGAAACATCAAAGCTCTAGCACTTACTGTTCAAAAGTTATTAGCAAGGTTAAAGTTTTCAAAAACTAGGTCAAAATATCTTAGTGATAATAATAGTATAGATAAGAAAATCAATCAATTGCAAACGGCTAAGATATTCGGCATCTCAAACAAAGTATATTTACCTGTAAACATAAATATTACCTGGTTAATAAACGCTCTTTGTCTTCCTCTAAAGTATCTCGTTGTCGTCTTAACAAACCAACACTCTTTTTTTCGTGGGCTAGTTTCTGCTGAAGATCTGCTATACTGCTGAGGTGTAACTGGTTTCTGCAATCTGAGTTTACTTTAGTAAGATCTTTGATCTTCCTCTCATTTTCTGCCATTTCCTCCTCAAAGTAGTGAATGACCTCCTCCTTAGCAGCACGGTCTCTGTTTGAATGTTACACAGACATAGAGTTATCAACAGTTCACCAAAATTACTTACTTTGTAAGCCATCTTGTTGTGAAAACCTAATTTTCCCACGCTGGTCCTTATCCTTGCTAATTTTTCCTTTGAATAAACAGTTTTCAATTTCCGCGTTGCTCCGGAGGGAGGCAACCCATAGATACATGTAAGCGTGTAAAGAAAGGTTAAGTTGGTTTTCACCGCAAGATGGCGGTCAAGGAACATAACTTTGGATATATGTTTATGTAAATTTTGAATCCTTAAATCAAATCTTACTAATATATGACATGTTTAACAACCGATGAAATGTGTCCAATAAGGCATGCATGTAACTGTTACGATTATCAATTAAATGCAATTCTTAATTTCCTCATAGTAATGATATTTATTCCAATGAAACGTATTCCAATTCCAGAGCGTTGGTTCTTATAAAGAAAAAATACAGACTTTCTTCAATCTTTATATTGTTATTTTCATTCCTTTCTACCATGTTTTCAATATTGCCATATTTTAAGATATAGAGGAATTCAACATAACAGAGATTGATTATATGTTGTTTAATGTCCCGATCGAGAATATTTCACTCATATAAAGACCTCACCATTGCCGGTGAAGGGCTGAAATATTTAGGGTTATGCTCGGCGCCTACAGCCTTTGAGCAGGGAGGGATCTCTATCGTGTCACACCTGCTGTGACATGGGACCTCAGTGTTTGCTGTCTCATCCAAATTTAGTCGGCTATCACAACAAGTAAGGAGTACCGAGGACCTATTCTAACCCGGATCCCCAAGGGAAACATACCAGAGAAGAAATAAAGAGTATTTAAAATATATGATAATGTGGTAATTCTTATTGTAAGAGAGTGAATACAACAAATACTCTCTATTGATAATTTACGATGTTCTTCGTTATACACTATCTACATATATCACCGTGCCTGAACACCAACATGTTAACTCCTAACTAGGGGTGTCCTTCGCCTACATAGTTATACAGGAATTCAATATTTGTAGGTGAAAATTCTAGTTCGAATTTTCTCAATGAATAAATATCTAATGGCATATATACTAACATGATCCGTGTTTGCCCAACTCTCTATTCTATATTTCTTGTCGGAGTTATGAGATTGATCACTGTTCGTTGTCTTCACCTTTTCATTCATACAGAAGTACGGCTAACTATACATACAATGTATTTCTTTATGGATTTTCTGTAATTAATTACTTTAAAGTTAATAACACTTACTGCTGTATTTCAACGTTTTTCAGTTTCAATATTTCATTTTCCTCCAGTATTCTGCAACACAGAAGACCATTGAACATGACATATTGTATTGGTACCAGACAACATATGATAACGAGGTTATGATTAATGTAATACCCATAAAGTGGAAGGTGTTTCAAAATATCTGTCACATTTCGGTTTCTCAGTCTCATCAAAAATCTGTGACTATGTAAATAAGGTTGCATTTCCAAATTCTACCTTACAGATCTATATCTGTATTTATAAAACCTTTTCCATACTTTTCCAATATTCATAAATACTTAGTAATGACCTTGTTAGATATTGGATTTTTCAAGTAAAGATCACCCCCCTCTGACATTACTTCCTGTAGTAGAGGTTCGGTTAATAGAAACAGTTCGTGTAAATGCAAGTGTTATGACTCAATTAAAATATCTATCCTACAAGTTCCAAAATATGGATTAAGATAACCTTATTTTCTTTTCTCTAGATTGTGTACACCAATAAAAGGTAACTTAATGTACAACCATACCTTTGGAATTCATCTTTTCGTACTTGGACAAAGTTTGGTGCAATTTGCTTTGCCATACGATCAGCACTCTCTCGCACAATACTGAAATAAAAGGTGAACATAACGAACAGTGATCAATCTCATAACTCCTACAAGCAATACAAAATAGATAGTTGGGCAAACACGGACCCCTGGACACACCAGAGGTGGGATCAGGTGCCCAGGAAGAGTAAGCATTCCCTGTCGACCGGTCACACCCGCCTTGAGCCCTACATGTATATCCTGATCAAGTAAACGGCATATATCCGTAGTCAAAATCAATGTGCCAACAATGGCCTTAACAATAACATTTGTTGACTATATAATGGTATAATCATGCGCTAGAACTATATGTTTACTCCTACAACACAAGGAATTTCATGAACTTCGGTTGCTTTTTTTTTTTGTTACTTATTTCGTTCGCTCAATGAATTCAATGGTTCACCTACCTCATATTTTCTGTCTTTAGCTCGTAAATTTTTTCTACCATTAATCTACAAACAATCGAGCATAAAACATTGCATTTCACAAAATAATGTGCACTAATTAGTACTTAGTATTTAAAACAGAAGCAAACAATGAAACGTGTATACCCTTATTGGTTAATTTATCAATAGTAGTAGTGACAAAGCTTATTGGAATATCGCAATATTCAAGTGTAACATTGCTATACAATAGTTTTTATCTCAGAAACTTTAAAATTTATTAGAGTTATTCCCAAACTTGTCTTATTTTGCAAAGAAGATGTACTTTAAATTTGCACCAACCTCATTCAACGAGTCTTTAATTGAAAAGAGGCAGCGGAAGCTGACTCAGGGGGAATAACTCTTATTTGTTACTTAACGTTTATAGGTGGATCTACAAATACTATACTATTACACAAGAAATGAACACTTTCTTCGACAAAAACTTCCGAGCTGTGATCAATCTCATATTTCTTATAATACGAAACTAGGAGTAGAGCAAACACGGACCCCTGGGCACACCAGAGATAGTATCAGGTGCCTAGGAGGAGTAAGCATCCCCTCTTGACCAGTCACACCCACAGTGGACACTATATCTTAATCAGGTAAACGGAGTTATCCGTAGTCAAAATCATTTTGTAAAGAACAGCATAACAATTGGTATAAAACACTTCAAACAGCATTTTATTTAATGACCGGTTGTATTGCTTTAGAAAATTATATCGTTATAACGACCATAGAATTTGCTAAATGCTAACTTTAAACGAGACCGTTCAAATCCTTATAACATCAACTTATCTGTCAGTAGCCTGTTTTGATTTCAATACCTGATCATACGCAGAACAAGCTCTTCCGTATCGAATCAGTTGAGAGACAAACACCATTTGTAAACACCATATGCAGGTGATAATGGAATATTGCTACATAAATATGGGAAGCTGACGGTGAAGAAGCTAAGTCATTCCGTTTATAAATTGTTTATAGAGAGTTCTTAGTTTGATTGATTAATTGTATATATTCATCCTAAGTTAGATTAATTGAATATTGTTTAACGTCCCACTCGAGAATATTTCACTCATATGGAGACGTCACTATTCCTGGTGAAGGGATGCAAAATTTAGGCCTTGCTCGGCGCTTTCGGCCTTCGGGTAGGGAGGGATCTTCATCGTGTCACACCTGCTGTGACACGGGGCCTCGGTATTTTCGGTCTCATCCGAAGAACCGTCACATTTAGTCACCTCTTACGACCAGCAAGGGGCACTGAGGACTTATTCCCACAGACGAGTTGTTAGTTTGATGTTAACATCTATGTTCAATGAAATATCTAAAAGTATGAAGCAGATGTGGAAGACTCTGTATTGTCTTTTAGTTCGTGTTCACTGAGATATATCGAATCAACATATGAATGAAAATGATTATTGATAATCGATAAAACGTCGTCGATATATCTATGAGTCGAGTTGAAGGCCACAGCAAGAGATTTTTCTTCTCATGTAGAATCTTTTGAATAAATTTTGCCTCGTAATATTATAAAAACATGTCATCTAATAAAGGAGCACAATTCGTGCACATGGAGAATTCCAACATACTATTGGAAGACCTGATCACCAAAGACTACGAAGATATTGCCAATAAGGAGCTCTAGCATGTTTTAAACATTAACTTCAGAGTACTTGTGCAAAGCAATATTTTGAATGGCCGATGACTAGATAAGGATATTTCCGTTTTCCATTTTTATTGAAGACGCTGCTGTCTATGAATTCAAAAAAATCTAGTCTTTAATTTACCATGGGGAATATGTTGAAACATCCTTTATTAATGCCATCCCTAGTGCTTAAATTGAAAGTTTACTAAAGGTATGTAAAACAAAATTTTGTATTTACAAATTACGAAACTAAACTTTGTTATGTATGCATGAAAAAGTGAAAAAAAAGAACAGCAATCAATCGGATATAATTCCTATAAAGAATACCAATTTACCAGTTGGGCAAACACGGTGCCTAGGAGGAGTAAGCATCCCCTGTCGACCGGTCACACCTGCTGTGAGCCCTATATTTTGTTCAGGTAAACAGAGTAATCCGTAGTCAAAATTCGTATAAAGATAACGACCTAACAATTGGTATGAAACATGTCAGACAGCATTCTATCTCATTACAGGTTCTATTTGTAAATTCGATTGCTAGAAGGACCATAAAATTTGCAAACTCCTCATTAACTATGTATCTATGTATGTATAATGAATGGACTTACTCAATAGTTTTTGCAGACTCTCCTCGTGACATGCTAAGTCTGACATCTGGAGGCAGAGTCAGCCATTCCTTCAAACTAATCGACGGTGGTTTGCTATTTCCAATAAAATTACATTATATCAATGTTCGTTATTCACAAAACTCATTGAAGTATGCATTAAAGTCATATGTTTTCCTCACAGGCTGGCTTGTGTTCGAATTTACTATTAAAGAGAAAAGGTGTAGAACTCAAAATATAGCGTACCCGATGTTAGGCTATGTAAAAACAATAAACCAAATGGTATAAAATTCTACTATGTATTCTTACCGATAATATATTCATACGTAATCAATCTACATTACTACCAAAATTCATCCCGAATGTAGAATTTTATACCATTTAACATATTATTTTTACATCGGCTAACTTGGGTACCCTATATTTAGACCTCTATTAGACCTTTACTCTTTAATAGTAAATTCGAACCCAAGCGATACAATTGCCTGTGGTTTTCCTAATGGGGTAATCAGCAGGTTCAAGATCTATTCTGGGAAACACCATTTACAAATATAATATGTAACATTCAAGGAATCAAATGAAACAAAAAACATTAATTCATTTTATGACGTCTTGTATTTTACTTTACCCATTTATAGATGCAAGTTCTTCACTTTTATTTATCAGCCATTTCTTCTTTGCACAACATCCCGTCAAAAGGTGTACAAGATACCTAGAATTAATTAAAACAGTTTACGACTTCCATACTTATACTTAAGCTTTTTCTTCATTATTTCTTGCAATACCGGTCGCGGTAGCTCAGTGGTAACCGTTTGTTTCGTAACCGAGAGGTCGTGAGTCCGAACCCCGCTCGTGTCATGATAAGACGTTAAAATACATGTTGTAGGTAGTGATTGCTCCTTCGCCAAACGCTCGGCAATTAGAAGTGAGAATCACAGGTCTTTCGAATATAACCTTAAAAGCGGGGGCCCCGTGTCGCGGCAGGCGTTGGCACGATAAAGAACCCTCACTGCTACGACCCCGGGCGATAAAAATAGATATGAATTTATGGCAATTCGCCTACAGCTAGTGACGTCTCAATATGAGTGCAAAATTATTGACAAGACGTAAAACAAATATATAATTAATCAATCAATCAACATTTCAAACAGATAAAATCTTCAAACAAATCATTTATCAAGCAAATATGAAAATCATTTTTCAAATCAATAAGCAGGAGGTCCATGGGCCTTAACGATCAACTGAGAATGAAAAAAACAAAAAAAAATCACATAGTATCTTATAACAGTACAGCGGGTAAATCAATACAAACTCTCAGAACTGAATGGTTGATTGTTGTTTTACGTTCCAATCGAGAATATCTCACTTAAGTAGAGACGTCACTAACAGTAGTGTTTTTATACTTATGTAGAGAAATCACTAACTGTAGGTTTTTCCTACTATTTCTCCATCTCTTCGAGAAGTCCTCACTCATATTGAGAAGTCGTCTACTATAGGTGAAGTACCACAAATTTAGACCTATTCTTAGCGCTCAAAGGCCGTAGCAGTGAGGATTCTTTAACGTGCCAACGCCTGCCACAGCAACGGGCTTCAGTTTCTAAAGTCATATCCGAAAGGTCTTAATGCTGAGCATTTCGCGAAGGGGCAATCACTATAAGTTTTACGCTCTTTCAGCCTTAAAATTAGACAGTTGCGTCTGAGTCAATACATCATGTTGGGATTCCCCTGACACGCGTGTGGCTATTCATAGACGCCTAACAATGTATAATTTATGCGTCATCCGGAACATTTCGGGCCTTTCACCGAAAAAAAACGTGTTTTCGGTGAAAGGCCCGAGGTGTTCCGGATGATTTATGCGTACCACACTATATTTACTTTTTAAATAATCTTCTCACTGTTTTCTTTTACATGCAAATGTTTTCAAGCACGTAATTAAGGGAAGGTTGATAACTTTAAACACTAATTAATCTGCTTGAAAGTAATTATGTACAAATTATGTACAAAAATAATACATGAACATCGGATCATACAGCTTTAAGTTTGATGCGGCCATGGCACAAGAGGGGTTTGAACTCACGACCACGTGGTCACGAAGCGAAGGCTCTACCACTAAGCTACATTGTCTGACCATAAATGTATTTGTGCTAAGTATAAACTTCTAATACATGTATCTCTGTTACAATGTTAAGGTCCTGTTTTACTCTGATCTTTAGTACGTAACCTTAGTAACAATGAAGAAATAAAGTTCATTTTGAAAATACTTGAGGGCGTGAATAGCGACTTTTTACGCCAGCATACTTCATGAAGTTCGTCAGTATGCCTGCGTAAAGCGTTGCTGTTCATGCCCTCATGTATTTTAAAAAATTTAATTTAATTTTATACTTCCATTTTACTTTACTTTCTGTCGGAATATTCCCAGCCGTTAAAACAGTTCTTCTATATTTATCAAGATTCATACGCACATAGTTGACATTCGTTAAAAAATAGTCATTATTTTCATCGGTAAAGCTATAATATTGATTGATTGGTTAATTGAATATTGTTTAACGTTCCATTCTAGAATCCTTCACTCATATGGAGACGTCACCATTGCTGGTGAAGGACTGCAAACTTTAGGCCTATGCTTGGCGCTTATGGCCATTGAGCAGGGAGGGATCTTTATTGTACCACACCTGCTGTGACACGGGACCTCGGTTTTTTCGGTCTCATTCAGTCGCCTCTTACAAACAAAGGGTACTTTTGATATTTACATTTCCAATGTTTTTACTTTCGATGTCTCTACGTCCAGTAGGGATCCGTGTCACAGCAGGTGTGGCTCGATAAAGATCCCTCTCTGCTCAAAGGATCGGCCACGTTAGAGACAAAACTGCGTCTATTAATGCTTGAATTATCTTAAATTGAAAAAGATCAGGGTTTTCATTTTTGGCCATTTTGCGGTTTTCAACACCCTCCCTTTTCTTGGCCGGAAAAGGTACAAACTGTGGTCGTACCACATCCACCCCCGTTTTGCAATTGTTGTGGATCCGCCCCTGTAGTACAGTGAACAATATAGAAATAACATAGCACAATTTGTTTAATATTTGTACACTTATACTATAAAATTTCTTAAATGAAATAGATACCCGTAAAACTCAGCTGTTTGTATATAAGGGATGTCTGCTTTTCCCAACTGTTCCACATACTCGTCATAGTCGACATCGTCCAAATCGTACACATACCGAACTTCACTGTCCGTCGCTCTTCGTCTTAAAAATGATCAAATTATATATCACTACAAGATTCATTACAGAGACGGTCTGTTTTAGATCAATGTACGGGAGACTGTTGGATTCTGTTACGTGTTACTGTATACATTGATCAAAATTCAAGTTAAACTGAACACACACACACACACACACACACACACACACACACACATTTTGCTTTCCATAACATAAAAAAATTGATATATAATTTTTTATTTCCTTCTATTCTGAAATATTAAAACATGTAACATATGTATCAATCTTTAATTTACAGAATATGTTTTATGAGAGAGAGGGAGAGAGAGAGATATATTAAATAAATCGAATGGTTGTTTCACCTGAATAAAAGTAAGAATAAAAAATTATCAATGATTTCTATCTTACGTAATCGAAGTCTTAATCAGTTACCTTATAGCTTCCTCGATTTGTTCTCCTGCTTTTTGGTAGCCATCGAGTATGGATTGAAACTTCCGAATCGATTGGCTTTGTCTTCTAAATTGTTTTTTAATAATTTCATGTTATTACAGAGTGTTAATAAAATACCTCTGCCATCAAGTCATAGAAAAATACAGAATAATAATTCTTTTCTTAATATGTATTATAGTTGAATATATACATGTGTTATTTTACGCACTTGTGATGCTCTTTGGGGAATGCGAACTTTCTCCATGGAACAGGCAAAGACAAAATAAAACGTTCATGGTCGCTGTAAAATATATTATGATTTTTTAGAACTTACATACACACACGAGAAGGACAAGGTATAATATGTAGATATGTACGTATACTGACATTTCTTTTTCTATTATTAATTACCTTTCTGATTTCAATTCTTCTTTGCATTCCGCATAACTTGCTCCTATATCCATGATTCCTAAATTCAAAGCTTTGTGTTTGTGTGTTTACACTTAAAATCCAGAAACGAAAGTAGAATGCACCATCTGTGTTTCCTGTCAATTAGAATAAAGCTCAATATCCATTGATAATGATACCTTATCAAGTTCAGTTTGCTAATCTAAACAAAAAATTACTTCAAATTTACTTACTTTAAACACGGTGTATCAACTACTTAACAATACAGTAGTACTACACCGTCTCAGTGGGAGAGACTGAACGGTGTTTGTTTACTTCCTGTTCCGTGAAAGAGGACCGCGAAGGGATTATGATCATTACTAAACACCAGTATAACCCACGTGTGATTCACGACAAATTTTATTTGCACTATTACGGATTGTTAAAAACTGTCCAAAATATGTCGCTAGACAAAGTCTCGCCCCCTCAAGAACAGGTGAGGAATTAGAACATTGATGCAGATTTAAAATAATTATTCTGTAGTTGTTGAGTGTAAGTGGACATGGAAAATCGGTCGCAATGTGCATACGTGTGTGATTTTAATGAACGGTTTAGACAGCGGCATGAGACGGCATTGCATACAAGCCTGAAGAAGAGAACACGGCGGTATTTCTCCAAGCAGTACTACAAACAATGTGTTCAAGGAACCTTTCCTTTTGTCAAAACTCTTCGCTCCTATAAAATCAAGAAGTATTTAGCAAATGACGTTATAGCGGGACTTACTGTAGGGGTTATGCAGATTCATCAAGGTAAGGCTAAAGATCAACAGAGAAAATGCGAGATATCAACAAGATTAGCTCGGCTACGGTGTCCCATTATGGTCATGAATGTAACGGGAATCTTGAGAGAGGTAAGAAAATGTGACGGAATAAAAATATCCGAATATGCCCCCACTGGTTTTAATAATCTTAAATTTCCAAAAATAGAAAGAAAACGAGCTACATCTTGACCTAAATAGAGTGTACTGTGTATATAGAATATGAATGTCAGTACTAAAGTATAAAATCTACTGCTATCCACTACACCTTGAAACAGGACCTGGAAAGGAAAAACCTAACTTGCAAACTACATACTAACTCTGAGTAGTATCCTAACAAAATAATACCTAAAGTCTGAGGTTTTTTGCAGTTCCTAACACATATCTCACAAAAATCATGCATATTTCATGCTAGTGACTACATGTATATTCAGAGCTTTAAAACCTTGAGGCTTTTGTTGATCAGAATAAGAGAAAAGAAATCTAACCATGAGGTCACCTCCTAACCAAGTGAAGTAAACTGATCAAACGCAGTCTTATATACCTTGAGTTCTATTCACTAACTTAAACCAACCAAAACCAAAGAAAATATCCTGACTTATCTAATCAAGTGACAGGTAGCTTATTCACTTAGCCCGGTCCTTTGCTAAAGTGTCTACTGGAACCAAAGGCATCATCATCATCAGATTATTGTCCACAATGATTCAGTGTATACAGTAAGACATCCCTGGACGTTTTTCCTGATCATGCCTCTTCAAAGGATTCAATTTAAAGAAACGAGTAGTGCACCTGAGACCAGGGCATAGGTACACCGGAACTTTGGCTTTATGAAATTTGAGAAAGTGTGCCCTGTAGGTTCCAATTCTCGTAAATACATGATCCGTGGAGGGGCATCACTTGACTGGACATGGCTGACTCTCTTTTGGCCACACCATGGCGGTCTCCTCTAAGAGTTCCTGAAGTTCTGTGGGTTCCACAGGTATATCCAAAACGTCCATCTGCAAACATAAACAGGTTGTATCGCAAAGATTAGTGTTTTAAATATAGTTATCTCCCGATAGAAAGGCCCTGCCTGGCCTTGAAATTTAGCTATTGGGTATTAAAATCTTAAATTATAAAACTGTAATGATAATAGAGTAATTCAAATAGTTATCTATCTAATATCGCAAGACTCATTCTCGCGCTTCGCAGGACTCATTTCCGCCCTCCGTAGATAAATTATATGAAAAATTTAGGGTTGATTCCAGTACAATACAAGGGAGATAAACTAAAGGTCATCTACGGAAAGCATTAATCTTAGAATGCTAAACTCTCAATGATACGTATCTATAGATATCGTTACTGGATAAATCGAAATAACTAAAATGCTCTGACTTCTTGATAGCTGTAAATCATTGCCAACTACTGTGTCTCAATAATAATTGAAACATCTATCATTGACCTTGTATCTATTAAGTTCAGATACAGCATAATCTGAAGGTTAAATTCAAAAACAAGAGGTAAACCGTCAAGAAACAAAAACAGGAGGTTTTATCTGTCTACCCCACCTTGATTGTCGTATGGGTTCAGGACTATTAAAAACTGGTGATGCAGTGTCTGTTACTGCATCGGGAGTATCTGACAATTCTGAAGTCATACTTGTAGGGGTTTGTAGTGACTCATCAAGAGAAATACCCACAAGTGTCCAATTGGTAAGTGGAAGGGTACCTTCATAAGGTTTAAGTTGGTCTACATGAACCACTTTATATGGGCTTTTGGGATCTTTTTGAATTTGGTAAGTGACATCAGTGTTCTTTTTTACCACTTTGTAGGGCCCTGTCCAGTCTAAACCCAACTTTAAACCTGCAGTAGGTGGATACCATCTCCAGAAAAAATCATTTTCTAAAAATTCTCTTGACTTTAATCCCCTATCATAATATGTCTTTTGCGTTAGCTGCCGGACTAAGATTTTTAGACACAAAATTGTAAGTGTCAGCCAAAACTGTCTTTAACCACTCTACATATTCTACAGGGCATGTAGGAGTAGGAGAAGAAGGGGGATTCCCTACTGGGCTCACAACATCACGCCCTAGCATGATTGATTAGGAAAGCAACCTGCACTGCCTTGAATGGTAGACCTATATGCTGTAAGGACATAAGGAAAATTATCATCCCTATTCATTTTATCATTCCTATTCTGGTTTGCATAGGAAGATAACATTTGTAATAAAGTCATCCTCTCAACTAAACCATCTGACTATGGCCTATATAGAGTAGTGCGTGTCTTATCAATGCCTAGTTTTTCACACAAGACACTACAATGGTTCCGACTCAAACTCACGACCTTGGTCTGAGTGGATCTGTTTAGGGAAACCAAATCTACAGAAAAATGCAGTTACTACTTTGTCTCCCACTGTTAATGCAGTATGATCAGGAACTGCCCAAGCTTCAGACCACTTATAAAAATAATCACAGAGAACTATAATGTACTCATTGCCATTGCGGGATAAAATCCCTACTATATCTATGCCTACTCTATCTAATGGAGCACCTGTGATTGACTGTTGAAGAGGGGATTTTCCAAAACCTGGACAGCTTTCGCTCTTGCACAAATATCACATTCTTTACACCAACGCTTAATGTCGGAAGACATACCAGACCAATACACCTTGCGTTTGACTGATTTAATAGTACGTTCTCTACCTAAGTGACCAGCAATTCTGTTATCATGTAACTCATGAAATATCTGAGATCTGATTTGCCTTGGAGCAACTAACAACAAAGTATACCTATTATCCGGTAAAATCTACTGATAATATACATGTAGCATATGGTTGTTGACTATCAAAGACTCCCATAAACCATAAAAAGTTTTTAAGTCAAGAGACACATTCAATACCACACTTTTAGGAGGCTTAACGATGCTATTTTCTTTCAAATGAATGAATTTTCCAATTGCAGGCTCTTGATGTTGCCAAATTCTTAATTGATCATCTGACCAAGTATTAACCAGTTAGGCACTATTTCAGAATCAGGAATTGAACCATTGTCATCAACAGAATTGCGTGATACTGACTCCGCCGAATTGAACCTTTCTGTGGTTCTCACAGGAACAATCCCAGCAGGAGAGGACAATGAATTTCTGTCCAGTTGCATGGACACTAAATCTGCTCAACCACCAGAATCTACACAATTCCCCAAATGACAATCAAGACAACCCTTAT
Source organism: Ostrea edulis (assembly GCF_947568905.1). Classification (NCBI taxonomy): domain Eukaryota; kingdom Metazoa; phylum Mollusca; class Bivalvia; order Ostreida; family Ostreidae; genus Ostrea; species Ostrea edulis. The sequence continues at coordinate 6,250,398 of NC_079165.1, forward strand.
GTTTGCAGTAACTGGAAGGCCTTCTGGACAACCCATCAGCATTACAATGCAACCTCCCTGACCTATGTTGGATGGAAAAACCATACGTCTCTAACACGGAAAGCCGTCTAGCCAAAATACCTTCTGGATTCTTGAAGTTCTTAAGCTAGATAAGTGATGCATGGCCCGTTCTGATCGTAAAATGCCTACCCCACAAAAATGTCGATATTGCCTAATCAAGGTGACTACTACCACCAATATCTTATAAGTGGTGCAATATCTGACTTGTGACTGATTCAATGTTCTGCTGGCATAAGCGACAACCTTATCTTCACCATTCTGATTCTGAGCTAAAACAGCACCGATACCTGACATGCTAGCATTTGTGTCCAAAATAAACTCTGATGTACTATTTGGATAAGCTAGGATAGGGGCCGAACAAAGGAGTTTCTTAAGACTCTCAAATGATTTTTGACAATTGATAGTCCAATAACATTTCTTCCCTTTTGTAGTTAAGTGGGTTAAGGGAGCGGCGATTGTGGAAAACTCTGGAATAAACCTCCTATAATAGCCAGCCAACCCTAAACATTTCTAATATCAGACACATTCTTGGGCACAGTTTTAATAACTGAGATGTTTCTTTTTCAGATAAATTGCCACTAGATCTCCCATACAGAGACTGTTGAGGAAGCTCTAAGGAAACAAAATCACTGTCATACTCTGATTTCAAAATGTCAACCTCGTGTACAGAAGCTACAGTTGTTTGTTTCGTGATCCGAACAGGTCTGTTGGAAATATTTACAATAGAAAACAAAATCTTTTCTGGATTGATCAAAGTCCTAGCAATTAATAGACCCTTTTGACTTAAAAACTGATAAGGCTCAATCAAACTATGTACAGATTTGTCAACACTACCGACTGAATAAGCAGGACCTATCAATTCACAATCAGGGGAAACAACTATGTTCTTGGCAACTTTGACTCTAGCACAAACAGGAGCTTCTCTCTTTCTAATTGAATAGACTGACCTCCAAGCACTAAGAGACCTCTAGATAAATGTAATGTCACATCATTGCTCTCTAAGAAATCCACACCTAGGATTCCACTCAATTTTCCCAACTCAGTAACAATGAATTCATGAAGCAAAATGTCTCCTATTCTAAATTCTAAGTCAAACTTCCCTGAAACACACGTCACTACCATCAGCAGTAGAAAAAGAGCAAGGTCTAAGAGATAGTCCTTCTGGTTTTCCTGAACATTTTCAGACTGGATTGAAGCAGATTTAGTATTACTCTGATTGATCTTAACAGGGACATTAGTATTTAGTACTTTACAAAATGTTGCTATATGGCCCATTTTATGGCAATTGTAACTCTACAACTTTTCCTGGCTGACGTTTTCCTCCCCGTTGCTTATTTGATAGTTTGTTAAGGCTAATTTCTAATGATTTTAATGCATTTAACAACTCATCAGGGGACTTAGCTTGACTAGGTTGTATTTTTCGTATTCCGCTATTAATTTCACCGTACCCGTGCTTTTACGTCCAAGTGCATACACTGCTTGTAAAAACACATTTTACAAAAACTTCTCATTTATTAAACCATACATTCAATATTTAAAGGGTAGATTACCATATACCATCGTCGGAAGATGACCATCTACATATATACGCTTTACCCGTAAAACAGCAAAAGTAACTTCACGAAAACTGATTATGTCTGTCAGTATTAATCACATATTGGTGGTTTCATTATGGGCCGGTGTAAAGGCAAATTTTGACCCCCATAGAATAATGACCGGGGGTCATTTTTCGACATCGAAAAGTGACCCCCTAGCCGTAGAAAAATTGGATAATTTTGTAGAAAGAAGACCCAGGGGTCATTATTTTGCGTGTCATACCTGAAAAATAATGACCCCCGTAGAAAAATGACCCCCCCTCCCTTTCTTAGCAGATTGATTGATTTTAAAGGAGTTGATACGGGTTTTCAGGTCATTATTTACCCAGAGTTTTTTTCAAGAGGGAATTTTCAAAAAGGGGTTCTACCATAAATTTTAGTTCTCAAAAGGAGAGTTCCATTCTCAAAATGTGTTCTATTTACATGTATAGATCTTGTGTAATCAAACACACATAAAAAAGAGCTTCGTCTAAATACAATACTTCTTGTGTCACAGAGAGGCGTGAAATCTTCATAAAACTGACGAATTGACATACATTTTTTGCAACTGAAGTCAATAGCTTATTTCATTTACACATCATTATCGTTTTTCAAGAATTTTGAAAAATGAGTAAGTGTTGATAGAGGTATTAGTGAGTATGCGAACGATAACTTTGGGTAGACTATAGCATTTCACTGGATAATTTATGCCTATCAGGGGTGTAGGACAAGGGGACGGGGGCACGTGCCCCCTCACTTTTGGAAGATGGGGGGGGGGCACAAGTGGGTGTGTGCCCCCTCACTTTTTAAACACAAAATTAACATAGATTGATCAGATGAGAATATACCACGGTTAAAAAAATACTCAATTCTAATATGCAGGTTCTCAGCACTCAAAGCATTATTTCTTGCATGTACATAACCTATTCTCTCTGTACTACATTTTTTTTGACCGAGTTCCGTTTTAAACCGTCATAAAATTGTTAGTTACAAGAAAAATGTTCTCACGGTGAAAATAGTTACATCTCATTTATATTAGAAGGGGATTCCCCCATTGCAATGTTCAAAAGTGCAGTATGTCGTACACAGTACAGGGGAGTAGGATAGATACAGCCGGGGCACATGTCCCCACACTTTTCAAAGGGGTAAGAAGTATGGTTGTGCCCCCCTCCCCCCTTAAGTAAGACTTTTTTACAATCTGACTAGAATAAGATCCCCGATCCGCTCCTTTGTTTTCATATTGTGTCTACAACATAAATACAAAGGAGCAGATGGAGGATCTCATTTTTATCAGATTGGTATTGATAGTTAGTACCCACAAATAAAAAAAATGAGTCATTACAGTCGGAAGCCCTCCAGAGGCCATGAATCTTGAATTCTTCAAAATTTTGTTCGGGAGACACGAAAATACATGAAACTTGATTAATGAAGTCAGTAGGAAATGGCATACAAGCAAAGTATCTAAAGTGTAAAAAAAAAAAAAAAAAAAAAAAAAAAAAAAAAGTGAGAAGGGAAGTGTAAAGTCATACACCCCCCCCCCCCCCCCCCCCAAATAGGATTTTTGAAGTGTCATAAGGATATCCTACGTGGTTTATTTATTTATTTTTTGTTTGTTTGTCAAGTCAAAATGTGTTTTAAGGTGGATTTCTTTGGTGCCCCTCATTATTTTTAACCCAGCTACGCTACTGCCTATTGTGTTAAATTATCAAAACACCCTAAATAAAACGCCACTCTGTCATATCACAGTAAATGCAGTACACCTGCTATCACCGTGTAAAAACGCACTAGAGTAAAGTGTATCACCTTCAACTCTCTCTCTCTCTCTCTCTCTCTCTCTCTCTCTCTCTCTCACTCTCTCACTCTCTGTGTATGTGTGTGAAGAATGTAGAGGAAGCAAATTTACAAAAAGATGTGATTAATTAAGATTAATTCCAGGTTTAGCACCCTATAAAAATGGTTGATGGGGGGGGGACGCAATTTGTCTCCCCCCTTTCGAAATTCCTTGGATATCCGTATGAGTTCACAATTCCCGCCGCTGATCAGAATTAGAGGATTTCCAAGACTAGTATCCCCCGGCATGTCCATCCAGGTCTGCAGAGGTTGGGCTCATCGACAGAAAAATTACGAGTCACTCTTTTGTTAAAACAAGTAAATTCTTATTTTTGAAACAAAATTACAATTCCTAATATGTTTTAATCTGGTTACGTTTCATATGAATGATAGATTTACTTATAATATGACAATGTTGGACTGCCTCCCATAGGCATTACCAGAGAAATAATCCTTAATAAAATTTACAAGGGGGTCATTATTCTACGGGGGTCATTTTTCTAAACGTGAAATGGACTGATTTTTTGAAAAAGACATTTTTTCAACGGGCAAAAGGGGTCATTATTCTATGGGAGTCAAAATTTGCCTTAACACCGGGACAAACCAATTCAGGTAATGTTCTATTTATGTTTTAGTTTTATAGTGTTGTGCGACGATATATAGTTATTTTATTTTACATAAAAAGATGTTGTGTATCATATTTTCAACTGGAATCGTTACGTTAAGCACCGGGATCTTGGGGTCCCCTACTGTATTATGTCAACGTTGAGCGAAATCACAGTCGCCGTTTCACTGTTTAGGAAACTTTTAAAACCTACAATTTACTGTGCACAGTTTGAAAGGGAGTAACAGGGTCTTAGAAAAATGCACAATACTTTTTGCCACAATAGTACATAATCATAGGCTTCCTCTGTTGTCGGAACCCCCGCGCCATTTTATCTATGATAACACATGGGGAATATTCAGCTTTTGAGTTGGAGGGTGGCGTAAAAATGGCTAGAGTCTGCAAAACGGCAGGTGGCCTAGGTTCCCAATGGGTTTTGGGCGGAGCCCAGGTAGGGACACAGGCACCTGAAGTGTGGATAGCTTGTATTGATATCTTTTAAAATATGTAAATTTATGTAATATGCAATACTACAAAACACCTCTCTGGGGTCCCTCTAGAACACAGTCTCTGCAGATGTCACTCCACCTGAGATATATTGTTAAAAGTTTGATTGACAGGCGGCCTACCGTCGATTAGGGTACAGGTAAAATTTGGGGGTGTTAACTTAAAATAGGGTCTTTATGCCTCCCCCCTTTCAAGTCTCAGTTTTGTCCCATTTCAGCAAAGTTTTATGACACATCAATATGCCCAGATAGTTTTTGCAATGAAGGTTTAATTTGTTTCCATTTTTGCAGCATGGGAAGGAAGTACTGCTGTGTTCCAGGATGTTCAAATACATCATCAACAGTTACCCCGGAAGGCATAAAAATTGTTCTCCATCGGTTACCTATGTCAGAGAAAAAAACCAAACTAAAACAAGAATGGATTCGCAGGCTGAGAAATGTGCGTGCAAATTTAATTGTTAATGACAGTACTAGAGATTTTTCACAACCTTGCATTTGTTAACATTCACAAAATTGTATTCATTTTATAGAATTTGTGTTTATGGTTGATGTACATTTTATACAAGTACTATTTCTGTTGTGTTCTTCTTTTTATGTCTTGATTATGTTCAACAATACATTTATTTATACAAGTGTTAAATAAAATATGAAGATCCTTTTAATAAATTGTTTACCAAACTTGAATTTTAAGAATTATGCCTATATATGAAAATTTACTACTATATTATATATAGAACATGCCAAATGTTCATGTAGTTTTCACAGAGAACTCACAAATAGCCATTCTATATTTAAGAAACAATTGTCGATGTAACTTGATATCAATCACAAATGTTGGCCACTAAAGTACATGGTATTTTATGTCATGTAATGTCAATAAAGTTTTAACCCCTTTTTACTCTGAGTGAGAATAATTCTGGCACAAAAGATAGCATGTAAAACAATTTAAGTTTAGGAAGCATTTCACTCCACATTTCATCATTAAATGATATCCGTTCAATGGATATTCCTTTTTTTGTCCATACAACAAAATCTACCCAAGGTTTTTCACTAATAGCAAGTTGTCCTTGAATCTGAAACATGTAGTTGTGGTCCGTTTTCAGTTTTAATTTGCCATCTTCCAACATGCAGTAAAAATGTTTATCTGTAGCACATTCTTCAGGTAGCAAATATTCCCCTTACCAACTTGAATATGACTCCGCATCGATGGTTTGCAATTTACTTTCAGGTAACAGATATCTGAACTATCATCAACAGGGTGGTACATTATGTTGCTTACATAATTTTCATTGCACAGTTTTCTTCCTTTCTGGAAATGGCGAATAAATTTGGCATTTCTTGCAGAAAAGGGGTCTTTATGAGACATGAAGTAATTTTCAACCCCCTTTTCAGACATCTGTGGAAATATATCTTGCGTTGCTGTTTCCCATGTGGAGTCAAGCTCACTATACTTGGAACTAAATAGTTGGCGGTTCGAATATATAGAACTGGAATCACAATCGTCTGAGTCAGAATTACATGTAGTACGTAGTGCACGGTAGACCCTTTTAGCCAAAATGGATTTTGATCCACTTCTTTTTAGATCCCTTTCCTGTAGCCAATTTTTCAAGTCCTTAACACACCATTTCTCCAAATCTGCTAAACTGGGAAGGAGTTCATTTCTGTCCGTTTCATCTGAGGAATCCCTGTCACTAGACATGTCTTGTAAAAACATGCATATTTTTTTTTAACAAAAACACTTAAAACAAATAATCATACAATTTCAGCATTTGTCAACAATGCTGTGCTTAAGGAAGCTATTGTTTCCATAAATCTAAGCACAAAACCCCTGATGAATAATTTTCATCCATGTAAGAAAAGTGTCGTATAACAATAATTTAACGTAAAAAGTCTACAAATACTAGAGGACTAGCTGTTGTCATTTGAAAAAAGATTTTATACTTATAAATCGATTAAGATCTTCTATCATACTGTCAATCATTTAATTTCCTTTAATTGTATTTTATCATTCCATTCCAAATAAATAATCTTTAATGCCATTGCACTTAAGAAATTCAATATAAACTAGGCCTAGCTTAACCAAACTAATCCAAAGCTGCAGGGGAAACATGTCACCGAGTATAGGCTTCTGAATTTCTATCAATATGCCGTAAGACCATTTGGAACTACTCGTAGTATAGTACTTCAGCTATACCTACACATCTTGCGCGAAATTTAGAGGCCTATGCACCGAGGGTTTGGCATTAAGTGTACAATACGTAATAATTTACATTGATAATGGTTGTTACTTATATAAATAAGAATAAAATCTGAAAATACTTACGATTATTGATAACTGTTTGCCTTTAAAAGTTGTACCTGAGGCGTTGTTTACTTTACACTAAACACTTCAATGAACTCCCCGGAAGTGAAAAATGGGTATAAAGTAAAACCCGAAGCGGACTCTGATAACCGAGATTCCGGGGTGTTGCGGAAGAGAGGCATTGGACTCGGTCATAACATATCAAATGGAGCATTACATCGAGTATCGTAAAATTTTGCGAAGAATTTCATCAAATTGTTGGGTTGGGAAAAGGGGGCGTATTTAATGCTTATTTCTGTCTAAGTTGTAATACAATATGAATCCCGAGAATTTTGGAAGTAATGTGTAATAAACAAGAGACACCTGGAGAGAGGGAGGGACAGCCGGACAAAAACTTGGTTTCAGAATTGTTTGAAACTTTTTATCTCGAAATTTCAGAAATGAAATCAAAACTCTAAATCCATTTTTATAGGTAAGAGGACAAGGGTTGATACCTTGTTTCAAATCTTCGGTTAATTTGATTACAAGTTTACAACTATATATTTCCACTACAATTCACTACTACTATTTATGTATAAGAAATATCACGAGCCAGCCTACAGATCGAACTTTTAAAATGACCAACTTTGTCTGTAATGATAGCGGAGAAAGAACGAAGACGAAAACGTGCCGGGCTAATGCCCACCTCCACCCCCTTGTCCTACGTAACTCAATGCAGGTCGAGCTGTTTAATGTATTAAAAGTTGATTTCAATAAAAATTATTTTCAAATTATTGAATTGCACACGAAAAACAAAATTCAATCCAGATTTCAACGGAAAGATTACATGTAAAACTTATACGGTACCAATTTTGATGCACCAGATGCGCATTTCGACAAATAATGTCTCTTCAGTGATGCTCAACCGAAATGTTTGAAATCCGAAATAACAATAAACTTGTAAGAGCTATTTTAGGGGAATACGGAGTACCAAAAAAAAACAAAACTAGAGTCAAATTCGTTTAAGGATAAGACCTATGCATGAGGGAGATAATCCTTAATTTTGAAATGAATTTCTAAATTTTACCACAGCAATTAAATATACATCCGTATTTTCAAGCTAGTAACGAAGTACTTAGCTACTGGGCTGTAGAGACCCTCGGGGACTAACAGTCCACCAGCAGAGGCCTCGACTCAGGGGTCATAATGTAAAACATATGATACGGATTCAATGTACATGTAATTGACATTGTCTGACGCGGATATAGAAAGTTTTCAGTGGGTGGGGTTGAATCAGAGGTTTTAAGTTGTTGATATCATGATACACTGTATATATTTTGTGGGTTTTTTTTATCGACTGCATTGGGTTTTATAAGTTAGCTACCAAATAAAAACACTCTTTAAAAAAGAATTTAAAATGACAAACGAATTTACAACGATTATTGCTATGGGATGTGATCGAAAGTTCAATGTCTGATAGATAATACTAAATTCACATAGTTTTCATTAACACCCTACTCCTTTCAAACTAAATTTGATGAATGTTGAAAATAATAATAACCAGTGTGTGAAAATCGATGTCGGATGACGTAAAGTTACAGGAGATTTTAACCCCCTACAATCAATGCAATAATGATGTTCCTGGAAAAATATAAATACCATACTTTGATATATTTCTTTCTGTTTCTCTCGCACTCTATTTTTAAAACCAAAATCAAAGGTACATGTATTGCTACCTCTGAACCCCCCCCCCCCCTTTTCTAGATCCGCTAATGTAATGTACCTGCGTTGGTTGCACATGCAATTTCTGCATATCTAATAGTGTTTTGGTCGTCCAAAATATTGAAAATTAATAATGAAGAATTGATGATATGCTAAAGATATCTTGATCCTGATCTAAATAAGTAGATGATTAATATATTAACAGAATTTGTTACATCATGACCCAACATGGCCTGCGAAAAAAAATCACACAATGGATACATAAATAAGATCAATGGCTAAAATTATTTTGCAGTCACATTGATATTAGTTTTCATTAATTACAGAAAAATCCCTTAACTAGCACTTGATAACATGTACAATTAGATATAGTAAATTTTTATATTGACGCTATGAATTGAGGACCGCAACGTGTTGTGCGCCCCTTGTATTCGGGGGAAAATAACTCGCGCTGCATTGTGAAAAATATATCCCATTCAGAGGTCTTTATTCAAATACAAAAATTTTTACCACGTGACATCACGGAAACTGCCAAGATCAGAAATTTTCACGTGCAACGTCACGAAAAAAAAATCATATTTAGTCGAGGCAAAGTATATTGATCGATCGGACAAGCGTAAACTCCATATAGCCTGCTGTTGACTTGGGTATTGCGAATGAAGCTTAAATCTTATATAAGATTAGTTGCACCATTAAGCTTCCAATAAATTGTTACTTCATATAATTAACTATTCTTTTCACTTACTTCGTTCATCTCCGGATTTGATCAAAATTTCTCTAAATTTTAACAGCCTTCGCGTTGTAATTTTCTTGCGCTTTTAAACAAAAGAATTCTTTGGAACACTTATTCTGAAAATATTTAGTTCTTATACTTCTCAAACATTTCCCGGCCCATAACTTTGGTGCTTTCACCAATGTTTCTTGTAAATTATGTTTCAGGAATTTAATTCTATATGTGTATTTGTACAAATATTAAAAAAAAACATGCATAATTAACACAAATATCAAAGTATGAAAAGGATTAAAGCCTTGCATTAGCAAATTCTTCATAAAATTTGAGAGAGAGAGAGAGAGAGAGAGAGAGAGAGAGAGAGAGAGAGAGTACTATTTAATATTACTGACTGTGAAAAAACGATCACGGGTATGTGTATAACTGTTACATAACACTTCCTGTCTTCAAATTTGTTCATAATTTACACAAATTTTGTAATTTACGGAAATATTTATGTCTTGCGCTTAAGTTGCGAGAAAACCTTGTTTAAAAGTTATTCTCCGTTGCTTGCTTGAATTTGTACGCCGCCATACAATGCCATTTTGATGTATTTCTGAAACTGATGTGATTTATTTGCATGTTAAGTAGACGTTTGGAAAGCTTATGATTATGTATGGAGATCAGCAATGATACTGGAATTATTAGAAAGGGGAATAGGACAGGTTTGCAAAATTATTACAAGATATGTATTCATCAACAAAATGTGCATGTAAAGATATTTATCATCAAAGTAAGCCATTTTATACCAATATCGGAGTAAAACAAGGCGATAATCTCACTTTTGAACATCTTTATTGATGATTTTCAAGAATATTTAGATTTAAAGAAAACAGAACCCGCAATACTAAATACTACTCTTATCAATCATCTATTTTTTGCAGACGACTTAAGGACATGCGGGACGATGTGGCCAAAAGTAACTAGTCAATGAATATTTTTTCTTTTTTTCATGAAACACCATCAGGATGTCCTGTACAATGTGTATAAATTTCATGGCCACTTTCTAGGTATACAAGGGAGATAATAAGCTTTGAATTACCCCCCTTTTCGAAAATTGTTAATTTTACAAGATCATTCCGATTTTCAATTCAAAAAAATAATTAGATGGAATTTTTATCTATATCTTTTACAATAATCTTTAGAATATATGCAAAATATAAAATATATAATAAAAACATGCTTAAACATAACCATATAATAAGAAATTGGGGGAATTTAAGGATTTGGGGTGGAAATTAGTACTTAAAAACAGGGTAGTCCAGATACTATATGAAGAACTGCTCAAAAACCTGTCAATGAATTTTTTTTGCAAAGGCTGCAATTAAAAGATATTCATATACCTAACTTCCTGTAGAAATATGACGGGGTGAAGCTAATCTTGATTTTGAGGTAGGCGTCCTTGAAGCTATACAATGATATGTTCACTTGGGGTTAGGCTTGGCGAAATATTTGTTATTAATAACTTTCAAGCTTATATTCTTTTCATGTACAACTACTGTTAAAAGTAATGGGGGAGGTGACAGTCTCAATTTATTTGCACTACAAAATTAAAAAAAAAAAGCTCATTGTCAAAGACCGGGGGTGGGGGGGGGGGGGGGGGGGGCAGCCTAATTCTTCATGCCTGTTTTGTAATACATTGTTAGAAACTATATTTGTTTTGAACCTATTGAAATATTTAGAATTTTCATGATTATGGAACAAAAATTGAGTTAATGAAAACAAGTTAAAATTTTTATTTTTTAAATATACATGTATATATTACGAAAGTACGAAAGCCTATTAGTATCATGTAAAAAAATTAATTCACATTCCATTATCTCGTAATTACGAGAAAAGATCTCGTTATTACGAGATAATCATCTCGTAATTACGAGAAAAGATCTCGTTATTACGAGAAAAGATCTCGTAATTACGAGATAATTATCTCGTAATTACGAGAAAAGATCTCGTTATTACGAGAAAAGATCTCGTAATTACGAGATAATCATCTCGTAATTACGAGAAAAGATCTCGTTATTACGAAATAATGGAATTTATTACGAAGGTTTCATCTCCAATTCAAAGGATTGTAAACTGGAGGTGTGAAACCTGTATATATTTAGATAGAGAGGTTACATGACTCCTACAATATGTACCGACACAAACCCTCGCCATTATTAGATTTACATGTAGCAACAGGTACTGATCTACATGTAGGAATGAGACTTCTTGAACTAAGTTTGGATTTTTATTTATCTATTATATTTTTACAAATCTAGACTATATACTCAAATGTATGCAATATTTTTCATTTTTATTGATCAATGCCAACATATATCTTTAATGATAAAATAATTTCGTACTGGTTACTTAAGATATTGAGTACGTGTGAGAGAGAGAGAGAGGGAGAGAGAGAGAGAGAGAAAGAGAGAGAGAGAGATGGCACTAGTCCTGTACATGCATGTTAGTAAGAAAGATGCATACACTTAAAGCACTAGATAGTGGTTTGTTAAAATAATAATATTTTCATATTAAAGATATTTTAAATTGAAAATCAATATATAAAATGAAACAATTCAAACATGTAATCATTTAATGAGATTAACAAAAAAGCGATCAAGGCCTCCATTGAAAATAGTATTGGAATCGTACAAGAATTCCAAATATTCATTTACATTAAACAATTCAGCATCTAACCACAACTAAATATTCTCTACAGAGATACCTTTAGTTATCTTACCACCACCACCACCCCCCCCCCCTCCCCTTCCCATCTATCGCAGCCCACGACAATATATTCCAATGGTCTATTGTCTCCGACGACAGTATGTACCGTGATGCAAAAAAGTATGCCTGGTCTCGGCGCACAATATGTAGTACATGTACATTGTATATGTACCAACGGACAGTGGAATAACAAGAATCTTGAACTTTCAAATTCATACACAGTTACATTAAGCATTATGATAGTTTAACTTTATTATTAGCTTATATCATCGTAAAACTTGTAAAAAATTAATTGATTTAATTAATTGATAGTACAGAAACATACAAGGGGTACAATAATAAATCGTCGTTTTCTTTCTTTGTACTTTAAATGCATGAATAAACTTTCGTTCGGTAAAAAACTATTGGTCTACTTGGCATGCTTTGAATGGAAAGTGATTTCTTAAATTTAAAACAGCATCCAAAACACACTGACAGAATGAGGAGAGGAGAGCTCATATAAAGACAGATATCATGTGACCAATATTTACATATTTTTCTCGTAATTACGAGATCTTTTCTCGTAATAACGAGATAATTATCTCGTAATAATGAGATCTTTTCTCGTAATTACGAGATCTTTTATCGTAATTACGAGATAACTATCTCGTAATAACGAGATCTTTTCTCGTAATTACGAGATGGGGGAATGTAAAAAAATTTTTGTATGATACTAATAGGCTTTCGTAGGAAATAGTATCAAACGTTTCCAAGATTATCCATAAGTTGTGCAACTCGGCTTTATGTCAATATTTTCTCGTAATTACGAGATCTTGTAAAAAAAATTAATTCACATTCCATTATCTCGTAATTACGAGATGATTATCTCGTAATTACGAGATCTGTTCTCGAAATAACGAGATCTTTTCTCGTAATTACGAGATGATTATCTCGTAGTTACGAGATCTTTTCTCGTAATAACGAGAGATTTTCTCGTAATAACGAGAGATTTTCTCGTAATTACGAGATAATGGAATATGAATTAAGTTTTTTACATGATACTAATAGGCTTTCCTAATATATTAAACATGACTTCGAACAAAACATCTAGTCTTGCTCTATACAATACGTCTTCTTTCAAACCACGGGTTAGGTCTAGTTAACATCAATATGAGCTACGACTTCCTTTACAAGATCAACAACATTTCCGCGGCAATGGTACCTAATGTCGCTTGACTCGATCGTCTCCATGTTATTTTTCAAGGTATTTAGGCCTATGTGTCGCACATGTTGTGACTTTGCACCTTTTTCTTTTTCACACGTCTGCTTCTCGCATACATTCCGATGTGCGTCATATTTTTTACATTAGTTACCATTTCCGCAGCAGTGTTTCGTAAAGTTAGTAAAAATAATTTGGAATATGAAATAGTTTGAGAGATAAAGCGTACTTATATTTACATGAAAATGCTTGCGAAAATTAAACATTCCTAGTATGGACGTTAATATTTGACCAAAAGTAACGATTGTCGTCATAAGGGGGGGGGGGGTATTTTTCGCAAACAAGGATCGATTATAAAGCACCTGAATAGTTCGTACGTTTCCCAAGCAAGATTCGGAGAAATGTGTGTCCAGTTCTAGTTTCACACTACTATAGTAAATATCAACAAACGATCATCATCTTACACTTGCACCGAGTCATTGTTTACAAACGATTGACTTTCTTTTTGTAAATGCCTACAGGGGCGTAGCTAGGACTATTTCAATGTATAGGCCCGAAAGATGAAACCCAAGTTTTCACCACAACGCGTAGTTCCGAGGGGGTGTGGGGTTGGTGCAGGAGGGTGTCACCCCCACCCCCACCCCCGTTGGGGGTTCGAAAATATTGAAATATTAGAACTCATTTTGCACTACTCTGAGCATCAAAGTAATTGCAATAGACATTAAATATTCTAAAACATTTCAAATTTTTTCAACTGAAGTCGAGTGATTCATTGTGATCACCACAAGTTTATAAAAAAAATATATAAAAATTATTCATATCATGTAGAATACATTATAATAATAAAAAGAAGGTCCGATGGAATAATGATTTTATAAATTAGAAATATATAGGAAAATATTTTTGGCAAACATTTATGGAAAAAATGTAAGGCGGTGATAAAGAATAGTGATCAATCTCATAACTCCTATAAGCAACACAAAATAGAGAGTTGGGCAAACACGGACCCCTGAATATACCAGAGGTGGGATCGGGTGTCTAGGAGGAGTAAACATCCCCTGACAACCGGTCATACCCGCCGTAAGCTCTATATCTTGACCAGGTAAACGAAGTTATCCGTAGTCAAAATCAGTGTCCCTAGAACGGCTTAACAATCGGTATGAAACACGTTAGACCGCGTTTGACCCAATGGTAGGTTGTATTGGCAAACTAGATCGTTATAATGACCATAGAATTTGCGAAATGCTGACTTTAAACGAGACTGTTAAAACACCTATAACATCAACTTGTTTGTCAGTAGCCTGCCTTGATTTATAAACTTACCATACGTAGAACAAGCTCTTGCGTATTGAATGAGTTGAGAGATAGGAACACTATATATAGGGCTCGCGGCGGGTGTGACCGTTCGACAGGGGATGCTTACTCCACCTAGGCACCTGATCCCACCTCTGGTGTGTCCAGGGGTCCGTGTTGATCACTGTTCGTTATCTTCACCTTTCATACAGGTAATAGTGGAATATTGCTACATAAATATGGGGAGTTGACGACGGAGAAGCTGAAATCATCCTGTTTGTCATAAAGTCAATGTGAAATAAGTAAATGTGTTTTGAAAATGAAAAAATGTGTAGGCACGTGCCTACTCCAGCCTAACGAAGCTACGCTCCTGGCCTAGAGATGCAAATTGCATGTGCATGTAGGAGCGATTTCGGTGACTTATAGGCTATACTATCAAAATTACTGTGGCGCATACTATATATATGATATATGCAATGTATATGAAAAAGAGACTTGTAATCACTATGAAATAAAATAAAAATTATCATTTGACAAGAATTCAATCAACAGATTTACACATGACACTTGACAGCGATAGCAAATTACGACAAAATATGATGACATTTTCCCCGCGATACAACGTCATGACGTACTTTTTTTTATTATTACGTCATATAGTTCTTATTAAGCGCCTTTTGTTTTTAAAATTTGACCCTTGACCTCGCGCATGCGCAGTTAGTGTAGGGCAAGTTCCAGTAAGAAGAAAGACAATTGTTTTGAATGAATCAGCTGATTGTTCATCGATATGAGTTTTTACTACAAATCACTGCCGGAGGCTTGTCAAGTTGACTATACGGATAAACTTTTACAGCTAGGATTAAGGTGGGTCGATCCTCATGTGACTTATCAATATTAATGGTTAAAAGTGGAAAAACTGTATTAATTTCCACTCAATATAGTTTAATCTAATCAATAACCAAAGAAAATGTGTATGTTGCCACCCTTTTAAAGATGTCAGACATACAAAAAACAGAAGTATATATCAACATAAAAAAATCGCACATTTTCGTTAAACAGAATGATTAAAATTAATAAAAACTTGTTGAAATGACAAATTTTAAATGTCAACAGTTTAAGAAATTTGATAATTCATAGATATATAAAAATTAATTGTGGATATTAGGGAAATCATTGTGTCATAGACATGCAGTAGAGGAAATTCCAGCATAGGAGTTATTGCCCTTGACAACATTTTTAAAATCATAAATAATTGATTATCTATGGAAAATAAAAACTTTTTCAGTATCAAAAGTTTACCAAATTTTTTATTTTATTCAGTGAATAAAATTCCTCTGAAAGATATATTTCAATCATGCGCAAAATTTAAATAAATAAAGATTTTGCAAAAACCTATGACATCATAGGAGGATCGAACCACCTTAAGTGATTTGTGTCAGGATCCATTTATAGACAGTGATAATTGGGTAAACAATGTGTCAAATTGGCCGGACGTGGAGTTTGGACAGATTTATTGTTACCTCGTGGACAGCCCTGATAAATTCACCCGTGAAACACTGAAAGCATATCGATCTCTAGAGGCATACAACTATTTCCACAGTGGTTGGGTGCAAACAGTGTTGTTTAGTGAAATGAACAGAGATGGTAATTGCTTCCTGCGTGCCAAAGTAAACAGATCACAGGCCACTACAGAGAAGCCACATGAAGCGTGGATTTGTGTAAACAAACAGAATGGCACAATTGTCAACGCACACTGCACATGCATGGCAGGGTAAGTTTTTCGAAAAGAAATATTTTAAGAAAAAATATTACATACAAATGACTAAGCATGCTAGAGATATGGTGAGCAGATATATGGGGATTGTTTTTAACCCACCCCCTAAAACGTTCTAAAGAAATGAAGAGGGATGCATTACTGTAGTAAGATAGTTGTCTTGAAGATAAAATTAATGCAGTGACAACGTGTTGCTTAATCTTGTGTGTGGCTATGATGAAAATAATTTTGTTGAATCTCAGAAATATTATTATTGTTATCAGTATCATTAGAATTGATTAAATGACATATATTATAATATGCTTTATGCAGATGCAATTGACTTTCCTTTTTCTTCTTCACAGAATGGGTGAGGTTTGTTCCCATGTCGCTGCAATCCTCTTCAAAGTTGAAGCAAATGTTCGGCTTGGTTACAACAAAGTATCCTGCACATCAATGCTATGTGAATGGAATCAAAACTTCACAAAAAAGGTTTGTTTTATTTTTTCCCTTTCTTAAACCTCTCCCTCATAAGATAGACAATGATCCTGCACAATATAATGTAACAGTGGAAGTGACACAAATTTTCACACTACTACACTGACATTGTATTGGAATATAAATGCCAGTACACTAAACTGTCATTAAATTTAAGTCAAGATGAATATCCATTCTTGCAATTGTGTATCGGAATGATTCGTATATATCCATCTAATTATTTATTGATAATTAACAGGTTGAAGCAGTTCCTTTATCGGAAATCAAGTTCAAGAAAGCCAAGAAATCTACTTTTCACCTGCCATCGGCTGCACTTTAAGTTGAACGCAACCTTTACTTTGACAGCACAGACACTTTCCTGGACTTGCTAAAGGAATCCAACCCTAATGCAGTCATATTTAGCGTACTTAATCTTCAACCAAACCCACCCATTCCAAACCCTTCATTACCATGTCTTCTGACTTCATTCTATGATGAACAGTGTGCAAAACTACCTAACTCAGATTTGGAGACAAAGTGCAGTGAACTAGTGAAGAACATTAAAGTAACCGTTGATGAAGCATCAAATCTTGAGAAACTAACACGTCAACAAAGCCTATCCATGCATTGGCACAGTCACAGAAAAGGACGTTTGACTGCATCAAATTTTTTATGACATCTGCCACACAAACCCACAACAACCTAGCATTTCTCTAATTCGTAGAATTATAATGTACTCAACAAGTGCTGACACAGCAGCAATCAGATGGGGAAAGTCCAAAGAGGACACTGCACTGAGAGAGTATGAGGCAGAAATGAGGAAACACAACCCAGCATTCGTGGTGAAAAAAAAGTGGATTGGTCCTTTATCCTGATCATCCAACATTAGGAGCCAGTCCTGATGGAGTGACAGAGTGTCCTTGCTGTGGACGTGGACTTGTCGAAATCAAGTGTCCTTTCCAATTTGTGAACAGTCATCCATGTTCTGTGTCTGAGAATGGATTTTACTTAGAAAAACATGACAGCAGGGCATGTACTATGAAAGATGGACTGAATCTTTGTGACAATATACTCAAACAATCCTCCAGGTATTTTTATCAAGTACAAGGACAAAATTGCAATATGTGATGTAACCTTTTGTGACTTTGTTGGACTCCGAATGGGTTGCACATCGAGCGAGTGAAACGTGACCATACCTTTTTCAAGGACATACTTGGAAAAATGAATAAGTTTTTCACAAAAACTATTTTACCAGAATTGTTAACTAATCGTTTAAGCAGTGATGTCACTAACAACATGAGGCAGAATGACACAACAGTCTGCATTTGTGGAAAGGCAGAGGACCATGACAATCTTATAGGGTGCGATTCTGGCCAATGTAATGTCGAGTCGTTCCATATGAAATGTGTTGGATTAAAATATGTCCCCAAAGGAACTTGGAATATTTGTCATGCAGAAAGCTACCACCATCAAAAAGAAGAAGACCGTGAACAATTGATTCATGCCATGTGTATCGTTAAGGCAGAGTGCACTACCATCTATAGACTATGACACTTTAATTTTTTCAATTTAATATTGTTGCATATTCAACTACACATAGTGGGCAACATTTAATGAACGTTTATTTTCAAAACAACTCATGAATTGAAATTCATGTTTGCTGCATTGAATAAAACATAAAATTATAATATTGCTTTACAAATTTTATTCAAGAATATGTCATAGAGTAGTTCAAGAAAATTAATTTTAATAATGTATTCTCTACATTGGTATTTTCATTATGGTATAAAATACCTAATATGCATTGCTGAACAAAGGGGAGAAAAACGCTGAAAGCTAAATTCTTCAATTTATACAAGAAATATAAATTATGAACATCAATAATTATATGTAGCATCAAAATTTCAGAAATACTTAATATTGTTACCAATAGCATAGTCACAAAGGTCTTGGTGGGTTTATTTAACTTCCACAAATTAAATTAACTTAGAATGGGTTTGATATTCACACTTGTTGATGGTTGTCTTACAGAATAGCCCCATTTGTGTTCACTACAGCAGCGACCACACGTACAATCTTGTCACCAGCAGGAATGGCACTGTTGTGTCTCTTGTTCACCAGGTTTATTGGTAGAGGTCCTTTGATAATTTCAAAATCCTTAAGGCGTCCGATAACTCTCTCAATATGTATTCTGGCCCTTGACATCATCCTAGAAGTTTCAACTTCTTCTTTAGATAACTGCTTTTTCCCCTTGGTGAAGGCTGGCATAATGAGCTTGGCTCCCTTTAGAGCAAAGTCTTCAGTCATTTGGAACCCTCGATCTGCAAGCACAATATCGCCTGGTAAAAGTTTGTCCAATATACCTGACTTAACTGTAAACTGTCTGTCACTGACCCGGCCTCCCCAACATGTTGAAAGGAATGTGACACATCCAGTGGGACTTGCTCCAACAAGTATATCAATTGTGTTATGACGTTTATACATGTAGTTGGAATGTGTCTGGGCACGGGCCTTTACAATTGAAGGTCTTTCGATGAAAATTTCAGTACAGTCAATGATGCACTTAACTTTCTTGAACACATTGTTCTGAAACACTGTTGGTAGCTGGCAGACATCAGTTTCCGGTCACACAACTAGTCCACCTAAACTTTGGTACAATGCATCTAACCACGAGTGAAAAATGTTTGTGACAGAAGACTGGCTGATGTTGAATCGATAGGCGAGATCGTCCATAGCCAAATTCCTTCTCTACTTCACTAACGTTAGCAGCAGTTAGCAGCAGTTCATCCTCTTGTTGCAGCTTTGTTTTCCGCCGTTTAACTTTCCTGGATGCAACAGCAAACACATTTTCCAATGTAGAAAGGTTAGGAAAACCAGTGTAAAATCTGGTTCTCTTGTCATCGTTCTTAATGGCACTGTAACTTAAGGTCTTTCTATCAATTTCCTCCGTCAAAATTCTGTTATCTGACTCGAGTTTTTGCACTGAATTCCTCAAGTTCTGCAGTTCTTTTAATTGTTGGTCACACCGGGTTTGCAACTCATCTTGAGGGAAAGTCAAGTCATCAATAGTTGCTTTTTGATTGTCACACACATGCTTGAGATACTGGTTTGTGAATATCAAACTTTCCATCACTGGCAGGGTAATGTCTGTCTGAATAGATATTTCACATGAAGATGCAACAGGAGTTTGAGTGGAGATTCCTGGCACCCATGTTGGTAGTTCATTTCCCAATGAAAGCAGAGCTGCAGCAGATTCCAACTTTGCAATATTTTCTTTACGTTCTAAGAGACGCTGATGTCGAAGGACTTTACTTTGAAGGGAATCATTGGGTTGAGCCTTGTATGAAAATATGGATGGTACATAATCTGGATTTGTTGGTTCCCTGGATGGATGACCTGCATTTGTGTAAAAAAGAATAATTGAAAACTGAGTTACAGGAACTTCTGTATTTCTGTATTGACATCATATTAAAATAGAATTACATCCCTCATAGCCTCTTACAGTTCAGTTTTTATGTATATAAACAAAATGAAAACATAATGGATACATTTTTAAAATTATTTCATAATATTTAAAGGTAAGATTTACATTAAATTAAAACATAACCCCGCAAATTAATCAACACAAAACAATCTTGTAAGGACTTAAGCCAACAAAGGTGCAGAACACGACTATTGCCATAATGTATGAAAACATACAATCGGCATTCCAAAAATTAAGTTACACTTCTGTATGATGCATGTAAGCCATATATAAGGCCTAAAAAATTCAAGAACATTACAAAAGTACTGATCATTACTTGAAAGTTGCTTACATTGCTTTGTGTATGATAATTACGTAAAGATATTATGTTGCCAACATTACTTTTTAAACAGGAAATTCGGTCGAATAGGTGATCTTAACCCACTTTTTTATCACACATATCTGTTGTTTGAGAGGTATATAAAATCGTAAACTCTATTGATATATAGAACTAAAATTTGATTTACCATTTATAAAATGTTTGGAACATATTCTGGAATGTTCGGTGGGCTCCCAATCATCTCGCTTAAAGACCCAACTTTAAGTTAACGCCCCCAAATTTTACCTGTGTTGCGATCAATGATAAGCCGCTGGTCAATCAAACTTTTAACAATAGAGCTTAGGTTGATTGACGTTTGCAGAGACCATGGTCTACAGCTACCTGAGAAAGATGTTTTGATAACAATCATGGCTAATGATGACCGGCAGTCTTCAGATCTCGAGGAAAGCCCCAGTATACCTGAGTTTTGATAGCATTGACTCGCACCTAGAATATTTTAATTTCTAACGTCCCCTATACAATGCAATTTATCATCTTATTTTCTCTCTCCATCTTTATACATGTATTATAGATTAAACAATCAGAAATCAAACAATAATAATATAAAAAAAAAAAAACAACCAAAACAAACATAAGTTATTGGAATATTTTCTATTAATGATTTATTGTGGCTTTATATTTATAAAAACATGAACAATTCTTTATTGACGCAGCACATCAACATGTATAATGGTTATATTGCCCATGCGTAAAACTGTTACAGTAGTTAAAAAAAATCTTCTGTTTGAGACACCACATGGATTATAAATTACACAATCAGAAATCAAACAATAGTAAAAAAGCATAAATAAGTTATTGAGATATTTCTATTTATAATTTATCACGGCTTTATATTGAGAGAGAGAGTTACTGAGATATTTCTATTCATAATTTATCACGGCTTTATATTTATAGAGAGAGAGAGAGAGAGAGAGAGAGAGAGAGAGAGAGAGAGTTATTGAGATATTTCTATTTATAATTTATCCCGGTTTTCTATTTATAAAGATAAAAGAGAGAGAGAGAGAGTTATTGAGCTCATTTAGTCAATGATTGAGAGTAAGGGAGAGAGAGAGAAGGGGGGGTAGACTAGCTTCTGTTTGGGATACCATCGTTACACAAACACTACGTCCACAGAAACCCTAAAGAGAGAGAGCGAGGAGGGGGTGTAGACTTTGTGTCAGTTTCTCTTTGGGGTGCCATCGTTACACAAACACTACGTCCACAGAAACCCTAAAGAGAGAGAGAGAGAGGAGGGGGGTAGACTTCGTGTCAGCTTCTGTTTGGGATACCACCATTACGCAAACACTACAACTACAGAAACCCTACAGACGGCCCATATTGAGGGGTATATTGATCATTCTTCATTTGGTTGTACATGTACACAGATCTACTTGGATTTATTCATTCTCTCGAAACATGGATATTTTACCTACTGCACCCACGACACCGCGAACTCCCAGGACACCAGGAAGTGCCCGGAAACGCCGGGTAATATTATATTTAGGAAATTATTTATATACGATATATAACAATTTAATTAGGAGTTTTAAAAAGCAAAGGTTTAGAAATGGGCTAAACCTGTCATTTGCAATACATGAATATGACCAAGTTTGAAGGTTTACGGGAAATAGAAATGCGGTATGCATATAGGTAGAATTTTTTTTTTTGGCACAAATCAAGACACTAAGCATAATTTGTAATAACCTGAGAAATTTCCTGTGTATATCATAAAAATATACACAAGAACGATCTCTTGGCCAGGTAAATTCCAGGTAAATAACATTGACCATGGATAAGCTCCGCCCACATTCAGTGATCCGTGGAGCAACCGTACGGTGTTTTTTTGGGGGGGTCTTTAATGGCTGACACCCACTTTGCTCTCAGGTGAGGGTCCCTAGGTATTCTGAAAAACTTGAGATCTGCGCCTGGTATCTGTCTATTTTTACAGCCATATGCACAGCAGTGGGCAGGCATTGTGAAGTATTCAAACTAGAGAATCCATTGACCATGTCGATAACACGTGTAATAAACGTAAATAATCAAAATGGCGACGATACAGGTAAACTGTTATATAAGGAGAGTGGTAACATTGCCCTACATTGCACTGCGCATGCGTTATCGCGGGGAACTCTGGGACGGATGTTTTTAAATATTTCAGGCACGTAATAAGGTCTATAGTGTGTCTGTACAGCATTGTAATTTTTCTCGGGAAGCTTTAAGGTAGCTACTGATAGCTAGCCCCCCCCCCCCCCCCCCAAAAAAAACCCACTCATTTTATTTATTATAATATTTGGACTTTATCCTAAAACATATAAAAAAAGTCGACAAAAGTAATCAGGTTAATTTTCAAGGAAAGCGAGATTGAAATCCCCTCTTTTGCAGCCCCAAAAGACAAAAAATGCCAAAATTGAGCAAATTAACACAGAAGCCAATAAAAAATTTATTGACACCAGAAATATTGT
Source organism: Ostrea edulis (assembly GCF_947568905.1). Taxonomy (NCBI): domain Eukaryota; kingdom Metazoa; phylum Mollusca; class Bivalvia; order Ostreida; family Ostreidae; genus Ostrea; species Ostrea edulis. The sequence goes on from NC_079165.1 coordinate 6,273,478, forward strand.
TTGTCATATATAGTTATGTAAATTAAACAGAAACAGATAAAAAAAAAATCAACATTAATTAGAAATTCAAAATGCATCTAAGGAAAACATTGGGATGATTGGACTTGGCAATTGGCCAAATTTACTCCAATAAATTTTCTGACAACAAAAAAATTCTGTTCATAAAATTTCTTATTTTATCTCATTTTTACAATAAATCAAGTACTATCTAACATATTGAATAGAAAAAAATATACCAAATGAGGTTTAATCTGAAACTATGTCAGATTTTGTAACCCTACCCCCTCCCTTCCAGAAATGAATTTTAAGAGATACAGTCAGCAGAGATAAACTATTGACCTTAAATAATTAAGCATTCCCAAATTATCACTTTGAGCATTCAACATCACAATACTAGAAGTTTCTATGAGCCATTTAAGAATGATGTATAGTGTATGCTATTGCAGTTAACCTTTTTGCACTCACAATGATTGCCTAAATATTTAGTTATTTTTCATACAATTTCTTGTAATAACTGGACCCAATTTATTACTTATACATTTTTTTTTAAAGAAATTGATATCACTATACAGTATAATACACCAAATATGTTTAAATAACCATTTCATATTTCAATAAATAATTAATATCAATGGAAAGAGACCCTTGGACTGCCCATGGATCACTAAGTCCATCTGAGCCATCTTGCACTCACAGATAGGTGTGTCTTTCATAAGTTTAAGATTCCTAATTGTAGTTTCACAATGAACCAAAAACTCACTGTTGGAATACTGAGAATGCATGTATATTGTATTAACTAACTGTAATTTTCCCCAGGTGACGGTCTTATGTTCACTGTATCTGTATGTATAAAAGGGGGGGGGGGGCGTGTGAATTAGTTCCATCATGAAACTTTTCTAAAAATTTGATGTACATTAATGTATCAATGATGCATGTTTCAACTTAAGTCTGAATTACAAGGAAAATTCAAACACATTGATTGAAGTTATAAAATTGGTATTCTATCATGTGCACATTTTTTTACTAATATATCTTAGAAAGAATAATCAACAGTGAAATTGCCTCTACATCTATCCAATATTATTGTCTTCAAAAGGCACGTACATGTAATACACGAGTACATGTATGTACTTGTTTTCCCTTAAATTCACAATTTAGCTTAAAGTATGTTGTACAACATCCACTGCTCTGAGCTCATAAGCGAATTAATGTTTTTCATCCAAGTCCCAAATTTTGCAGTAGTTCTTTAATCTTTGGAACTTGATCAAACATTTTTAAATTTGTGGAGGTCCTGGGGATATGTCATCATCACTGTAAATGGAGTACCTGTTCAAAATATAGATAAATATATTTAAATATAGCAAAAAAGATGAATATCTGATATACTCAGAATTGTCTTTACAAATGCTGTCAGATGTTAATCTAAAGAAAATATAGTAGCTCTCTTGCTGTTAAACTTGTTGACTCGAAACCCACTTCAACCTGCACTGGTCCTATCTAACCTCCATTGGTCCTCAGGCTGATGCCTAGAAAAAAGATCATCATAATTGATATTTGCACAGTTAGGTCTATATTATACCGTTGAGTAATTATACTGCGTCAGACAATGTGAATTTTAAAATTGTGTCTCAACACATATTCAGTGAAAATCTAAATACTGAATTGTTTCAAAATTATAAATTGCAATATGAGATGACATATATGTTTTCATAAACTGCCATAGACTCATCATATCTGTTTTATTTACAAAATGTGGGTCAAGAGAAGGGCATACGTGTAGTATACATATCTTACTTATACATACAGTGCATACATTTGCCTATGAGAGGGCATATGCAGACTTGTGATTAATTTATATTATTTATAAAAAGGTTTTGCTAACCTACATGTTTGTGTGAAACACGAAACCTCAGGTTTGATATATTTCTTAGGTCACTGAAATTTCAAAGTAATAGTATTTGTATACTATAGTCTAGGGAATTATAATTCAACACATGCCCCCCCCCCTCCTTTCCATTTTCTATCCGGTTCCCCCATACCCCTTGGGAGTAGATCTATACAGATATTTGTTTTTCATCACTTTTATACATGTAGTTCAAGGTATGTTATTTTCGTAACGTTATTTTCATAACGATATTTTCTTAATAAAAGAGTTGTGAGAGCCCATGTTTACAAGTGTGGTATACATGTACATGACATCCGTTTACAATTACATGCACAGGTGGGAGTTATATTTTAAGCACATATGGAATACATATATACATACAAAATAATACATCTACTGTATGTCGTGTGTTTAAACTTACAGATGTTATTATGTAAAACTTATACGGTACCAATTTTGATGCACCAGATGCGCATTTCGACAAATAATGTCTCTTCAGTGATGCTCAAGCCGAAATGTTTGAAATCCGAAATAACTATGAAGTTTTAGATCTAAATATAGCCAAAAACAGCGTGCCAAACAAGTGGAGCCAAATTCGTCCAAGGATAAGAGCTATGCATGAGGGAGATAATCCTTAATTTTGAAACGAATTTCTAAATTTTATAACAGCAATTAAATATACATCCGTATTTTCAAGCTAGTAACGAAGTACTTAGCTACTGGGCTGTAGAGACCCTCGGGGACTAACAGTCCACCAGCAGAGGCCTCGACCCAGGGGTCATAATGTAAAACTTATACGGTACCAATTTTGATGCACCAGATGCGCATTTCGACAAATAATGTCTCTTCGGTGATGCTCAACCGAAATGTTTGAAATCCGAAATAACTATGAAGTTTTAGATCTAAATATAGCCAAAAACAGCGTGTCAAACAAGTGGAGCCAAATTCGTCCAAGGATAAGAGCTATGCATGAGGGAGATAATCCTTAATTTTGAAATGAATTTCTAAATTTTATAACAGCAATTAAATATACATCCGTATTTTCATTATAAATCGCGTTGTGAAATAGCAGAGGGAATGTGAGTTGAACTTTTGAATACAAATTTATGGCATTTTTTCTCTCTCACCAAACGAAACTATGATTTCGTTGTCCAAGTTGAATGCATCCACCAAATTCCTCTTCTTGCAAGAAACTTTGATTAGCCTCTCAAGGACTGTATAAACAGTATTTAATCTCGCAGCATGCAGCACTCGGACATTACGATGCATCAATCAACAACTTTGTTTAACGTAGCGCATCTATGTACATGGATTGGTGGTTGGTTTAACATTTCGTTTGGCAAAAAGTTTCACACAAATGAAACATTTGATATACCATTATTACAGAAATTGACGTATACTTATGTGGTATGTGCTGATTTTCTCTAGGCGAGTCAGTCACAGCAAGAAAACACTTTCGGAACCCCTTTTTGTTTTTCGACTATTCTATGACGGAGTAAGGAATTCCGAAAATAAATTCACGTGAAAATACACATTTTTTACTGATCATGTGGTTGTTTATAATAAATTGGTATTTTAAAACTTAAGACGAGAATGAAAACTTATTATTGACCTTGATCAAAAGGATCTAAAGGTCCATATAGTGTCAAATAACATTTAAAGCTATTCACAAATATTCTAAAAGACCTTGAAAATGAAAAAAAAAATTCTCGATGGCCTTGGCCTTTGACCTTGATCTTAATTTGAAGATCAAAGGTCATGGGTCTTAATGTAAGTGGTCCCATGCCTCTAACTATATTAATGTAAAAGGTATAGGCTTAAATAATGATATTGGGAGAATTTCAGGGGCAATAACTTTAGGGCCCTTGTACCCCTTCATTTAGCCTCTCCATGCAAGGTTGTTGCATTGTGAATTTATTAGTAGAAGTCTCGTGTCTCTATGACATTTGGTTTAGTAATAACAAGCTTTTTAACACGAGTCTCGGTCACTCGCAGAAAGGTGAAAGTTCCGAGTTCTAATAAATTACGTGAAAACCAATTAAGAAGGCAATACTTTTGAATATCATATTTGTAGAGTATCTCATACAGGAAAAATATATGAAAATGCTATTTTCAGGTATTTTAGAATGACCTTGACCTTTGACCTTGACCTGATTTTCAAGGTAAAAGGTTGGTGATCCCATTCTAGTTGGTCCCATGTCCGTACGACAAATAGTTCTCGAGTTTTATATTTTTACGTAGAAATTGTAATCATAAGGGGCAATAACTCCCCTAAACGGTAATCGAATCCTTTTGTTTAGTGCCCACACAGCTAGGTTAAGGGCTTCTATAGTGAAATGCACAATAATCATGGGGTGAAATTGCACCTCACATTCACAGGTATCATTACACTTGTTACGGTTAAACACCGAAACGATACTACCCATATGTTGACTGAAAATGTATATTATTTTTTATAGCAGATGAACCTGAACGTTGCCACTGTTTTATAGTATGGGATTATTTATGTACATAAGGGAATTTTTAAACGCATCAGTCATTCAGATTAAGGGCGATTTCAAAGTCACAATATAATATGAATATCACCTTCGTGCATACTATATATTAACAAGAGGCCCATGGGCCTAGAATCGCTCTTCTGATACATTGTAGAACAGGCAAAAATATAGCCATGAATTCAAAAAGTATATCACAGTGACCAACTTCTTAATTGACACACTCCGAGGACTCACGATACATCAACTGAAACAGGTTCATAATTCTAGGCCTCTTAGCATTTGATTTAGATATAGCTTTAAAGTTAAAAAAGTAGATCAAGGTGACCCAATTTATAGTCTGCACACTCCGAGGATTCAAGATGCTTCAACTGACAAAGTTTAATGATGTTAAGTCAAATAGTACCTGAAAATTTAAATGTAACTGTCCAAAAGTAGGTCACAGTGACCTACTTTTGGTCGACACACTGAAGACTCAAGATGCATCAACTGACAAGTCAAATAGTATTCAAATATAGCCGTCAAATTCCAAAAGAAGGCCACAGTGACCTACCTTTTGGTCGACACACTCCAAACACTCAAGATGCATCAACTGACAAAGTTTGATAATTGAAGTCAAATAGTATCTGAAATATTCAGATATAAACGTCAAATTCCAAAAGTAGGTCACAGTGACCTAATTTTTGATCGACACACTCTGAAGACTCAAGACCCATCAACTGACAAAGTTTGATGACTGAAAGTCAAGTAGTATCTGAAATATTCAAATATAGCCGTCAAAATCCAAAAATAGGTCACGGTGACCTCCTTTTTTAGTCAACACACTCTGAAGACTCAACATGCATTAACTGACAAAGTTTGATAATTGTAAGTCAAATAGTATCTGAAATATTAAAATTTAGCCGTCAAATTAAAAGTAGGTCACGGTGACCTACTTTTTGGTCAACAAACTATGAAGACTCAAGATGCATCAACTGACAAAGTACGATGATCCTAGCTTTCATAGTGTTCAAAATATGCATCTAAAATTGAAAATGTGAAATTTGAATGTCTGCGAAATTCAAAAAGTAGGTCACTGTGACCTACTTGTTTTTATAAATATGTTTTGAGGCCTCTAGACGCATCAACTTACAAGGTTTGATGATTCTAAACCTCTCGGTATCTGAAATAACAACCTAAAGTGTATTCATAAATGATTAGCCATAAAATTCAGAAAGTAGGTCATGGTGACATAGTTTTTACATGACGTACTTTAAGGTCCCATGATCCATCAACTGACAACTTTTGATGATCATAGGCTCAACAGTGTCCACGATATGCATAAAAATCCATTTAATGATAATTACCTGCGAAATTCAAACAGTAGGTCACTATGACCTACTTTTGAGACAACATGATATAAGGTCTTAAGATGCATCAACTGACAAAATTTGATGATCCTAGTCCTTATACTAAGCAAAATATCAAAGTTTTAACAAAACAAAATTTAAGGTCAACTTTGAAGTGATCTTGAGACCACACCCTTTGCCCCAGGATGATGCCTTGAACAATTTGTTATTTACAACCTATCTTCATCCTAATTCCTAAGTTTGGTGATAATTTGCCCAGTGGTTCTTGAGAAGGAGATTTTTTAGCAACCACTACTTTTGTTTGCATTTTTCTAATTATCTCCTCTTGTAAAAGGGTCACAACCCTAGTTTTAGTACAAATGAAAGCCCTTAGGCCAAGGATACCCTGTGACAAATTTGACAAAAATTGGCCAAGGGGTTCTTGAGATATAGCCCTTTTTCCAAAACGTTGACACACACTGCACGCCACACATATGGCCATATGATTAGCTCTTTGAGCCTTCGGCTCAGAAGAGCTAAAATTGGAGAATGATTTGATATCATAAAGGAATAATATATATAATCATTTGACAAGAAATGTTTTCACGTATACAGCTTATCACTTGATAACAGTAGTAAATAACGACAAAATATTACGACACTTTCGCCGCGATACAACTATCAGAAGCTGTACGTCATGACGTACTTTTTCATTGTGACGTCATATGGTGCGAAGTGCATAGAGGTACATTTATAACAGATAGGTGGAAAGCCCTAAATATTTAGGATTAATATTTGCATCAAATGGAAGTTTAAAACAAGCAAGTGCTAGCCTTGAGGATAAAGCTAGAAAAGCTTATTATTCAATTAAATCTAAAATACCTTTATAAATGATCTTTCTATCAAAGTGTGGCTTAAAATCAATCATGCTCTCTATTACCAATTGTTACACCATTTACATGAAAGGTGAATATAACGAACATTGATCAATCTCATAATTCATCTAATTAGATAAGCAATACAAAATAGATTGTTGGGCAAACATGGACCCCCTAGACACACCAGAGGTAAGATCAGGTGCCTAAGGGAAGTAAACATCCTCTGTCGACCGGTCACATCCGCCATTAGCCCTATATCTTGATCAGGTAAACGGAGTTATCCGAAGTTAAAACCAGCGTGTCATGAACGGTCTAACAATCGGTATGAAACTCGTCAGACAGCATTTGATCCGATGATAGGTTGTAATGGCAAACTGGATCGTTATAGCGACAATTGAATTTGCGAAAAGCTGACTCTAAACGAGACTATTCAAACCCCTGTGCCATCAGCTTGTTTGTCAGTGGCTTTCCTCGATATAAAAACTGACCATACACAGAACAAGCTCACGCACATCGAATCAGTTGAGAGATATAAAGACCCTATGCAGGTGATAATGGAATATTGCTACATAAATATGGGAAGTTGACAATGAAGAAACAGAAATCATCCCCTTTGTCATAAAGTTGAGATGTTAGTTTGCCTTTGATATCTACTTTCAATAAAATATCCAAGTATGAAGCAGAAGTGGACGACTCTGTGGTATTTTTTATTTCGAGCTCACAGGGATCTATCGAATCGACATCTGAAATCTGGATTACTGATTTTAAGATTGACATAAATAGCTACGCCAGTATAGTTGTATGCTATGTTACATACATGTATATGTATGTTGCTCTTTACCGATCGGGTTCGTTCTTCTGTTTATTCGCTCTGCTGTTTTGAGCGCCATTGTCACTGTGTTGTGAATTAATAAAACGTGTTCACATTGTTGCGGCTTGTGTTTCCATACCATATACATTACCCTTAACTAGCGTGGTGGCAGCGGATTTTCGAAACCGACGTCTCTTTAGTTCCTGTAGGAAACGTAAAACAGCCGGAGTACAAAGAGGTGTACTTTCGTTTTGGCGACGTCAACACGTGAATTTTAAACATCATGGCAAGTAATCATCGGGTACCTAAACAGTGGTCGTTAGGGGAAAATGAAACTGTTAATTCCTTTGATAGCTGGAGACAGAAAATTCTATACACACTTTCGTTAGACAAAGCCTTTGAACCACTCTTAGGGGGAGGATTTCCAGTGGACAAAAAAGTCAAAAACATCCCCATATAGGAATTTCGTAGATGACGACGAGGATATTCCAAAAGCAAGTCGTCTCACAAGGGCCCAGAAATCAAACATCTTAGATCTCATGCTCGGTCAGATTGCAAACTATTGTCCAATCATATTGTAAAACTTAAACGGTACCAATTTTGATGCACCAGATGCGCATTTCGACAAATAATGTCTCTTCAGTGATGCTCAACCGAAATGTTTGAAATCCGAAATAACTATGAAGTTTTAGAGCTATCATAGGGGAAAACAGTGTGCCAAAAAAGTGGAGTCAAATTCGTCTAAGGATAAGAGCTATGCGTGAGGGAGATAATCCTTAATTTTGAATTGAATTTTTAAATTTTATAACAGCAATTAAATATACATCCGTATTTTCAAGCTAGTAACGAAGTACTTAGCTACTGGGCTGTAGAGACCCTCGGGGACTAACAGTCCACCAGCAGAGGCCTCGACCCAGGGGTCATAATGTAAAACTTAAACGGTGCCAATTTTGATGCACCAGATGCGCATTTCGACAAATAATGTCTCTTCAGTGATGCTCAACCGAAATGTTTGAAATCCGAAATAACGATGAAGTTTTAGAGCTATCAAATCTAATGTCTTTTATAACTTCCTTGAAATTATTTTGGGTAAGACATCTCATTTTCTCCAGCGAAGGTATGGTACTGTTTATTCCTAATTTTCAGTTGAACAAATCCATTAACTATGAGGTTGAATTCATCACCACTGTTTTAAAAACACTGAAAAAATAAATTTTGGATTGATTTATTCAAGTACATTACATTACATAGTCTTATTGATGAGTCTACTGTTGCTGCTGATTCACCTCTGTTTTATAATCCACAGATTCATATTGGTAGAAAACCCCTTTTTAATAAACAAATGTTTGACAGCAACATCAGAGTGATTAATGACATTATTAATGAAGATTGTTCACTTTCTAGTTTTAAACATTTTGGTGATATTTATACAAACATTAGGATAATTTTTTTTTATAATACAACAGCATTATCCATGCAGTAAGACCATGGATAAAAAATTCAGACCCTGGAAAAATATCATGAAGCTCACAAGTCCATTAATTTATGACAAATACTTACACAATTTTGAAATGTTACATTTCAAAATTTTCTATGAAATTCTTAATGAAAATAACTCGGTCTCAGCTGGCAAAAAGAAATGGAGTGAGCGTTTAGGTGTAGACGACAGGGAATGGAAAATAATCCACAAAATACCCTTCAAGAGTGACAAAAGACTGTAAGCGCCACTGGTTTCAGTACAGAATTTTAAACAAAATTTTAGCAACAAATTCATTATTGTTCAAAAGAAAAAGAACAGATTCTAAATATTGCAACTTTTGTCACTCTGAGGAGGAAACAATAGAACGTGTTTTATAGGAATGTGATTGTTTACAATTATTTCTTGTAGAATTCAAACAATTTTTAGAAGATTAGACTGAGCGACAGATACTAATTACAAAGAAATCCTTTATTTTAGCTTGTATTGCAAACAATAGTGATATACAAAACACTATCATTTTATTTCTGAAGTATTATGTTTATACTGTAAGATACACTAAGAAACCTTTAAACTTGCCCGCTGCAATATCACAAATGATATTATTTTATGAAACACACCAATATATCGCATATAAGAATGGTGAAAAGAAAAACATTGATACTCAATGAAACAGATAGAACTTACTATTTTCTTAAAACCCCCCTCTCTCTCTCTCTCTCTCTCTCTCTCTCTCTCTCTCTCTCTGTATCTCTCCACTCACACAATGATAATTATATATGACTTGTTATAATCATGTACTATATTATGTGTACAAATAATAACCAATAAAAAAAACTTTCGGTAGTTGAACAATAAATCCAAACGTAATCTACACACACAAAAAACAGTAATTCCAAAAATCCTAATTCCCAGTATAATAAAATCCAAAGTGCATAAAAAGTGTCTAACCAGAGCTTTTTTAATCATAACAATTTCAGTGTATTTATAATAGGGATGAATTTTCTAGTACAATCTTGAAAGACAATGATGCAACCATTACGTCATATTTCTACTAAAATAACATGATATCTAGAACATTCTAGGTCACAGGTATCAATGGGGAAATAAACATGAGGCTGTGCAACAATCTAGTACTAGTTCTGTTAAATACGGAGTCGAAAAAAGGCTGTCAGTATCAAAACATTTAGATTTGTAAAATATACAATTATCAACAAGTTTTCGGGATTATGTAATATATGTGTGTGTGTGTGTGTGTGTGTGTGTGTGTGTGTGTGTGTGTGGACATTGGGTTTGGATGCTCCGAAAGACAACAAAGAAATTTTTCAAGACATCTTATGCCCAACTTCTAGAAATCTAATGTTGGAGTCCATGAAGGTTTGTGCTAAAACGGTATCGAATATAGAATCCTCTATATAGAAACAGTCTGCATATTTAAAATTAAAACTCGGCGTATAGAGTTTGCAGATGCCCTCAACTTTTATTAAGGCCAATGTAAAAGTTAGGGCTAAAAAACTCAATCAGTTATAGAACAAGAAATTCGTATCTTTGGAAGGTAAACAGGAAAATCACAACATGCTTACAGAACATGAAAAGAATTGGACACCGGAGGAAGAGATAAATGGCTTGATGAATACATTTGACAATTCAAAGACATTTTAGAGGTAGAATTTTTTCTAGTAATATTACACACACCGAAGAAAAGGCTATGAAAGAACTACTGATAGACCAGAACATAGTAATAAGACCTGCAGACAAGGGACCTGGGATAGTGGTTATGGATACGGATAGATACGTTGACCATGTAAGGAATGAAATGCTTAACAGCGCATCTTACAGTGAAGTAGAGTGACAAACGCAAACAAATTACTAACAAAATTTTAAAAAAAATAGTTAATGAAATGTATAAAAAAGAATCCTTTTTGTCTGAATTAAGATAGTATCTACTACCCACCGAAGTAACATCAGGAAAACGCCAATCTAACCCCAAAATACACAAAAATAAAAATCCGCTTAGGACTATAGTAAATAGCCGACAACACCCAACAGAAAAGATAGCCGAGTACGTTGAGTCGCAACTTGAGAATGCGAAAAGAACCCTTGGAAGTTATGTCTAGGATACTACAGATTTTTTGAGAAACAACCATTACTAGATTCCTCAGTTTTATTTTGTATGGGCGTGAAAGCACATTATCCAAATATACCTAGGAAAGAAGCTCGCGATATCATTAAAATAGCATTACAATAACGTCATGAAAAAGAGGAAGACACGGAAAGTATATTAGAAATGTTGGATGCTGTTCTTGACAATAATAATTTTAGTTTCAATAACAAACACTACATGTCCAGGGGTCCGTGTTAGTCCAACTATCTATTTTGTATTGCTTATAGGAGTTATGAGATTGATCACTGTTCGTTATCTTCACCTTACATGCAGACAGAAGGGACCGCGAATGGATCAAAACTTGGTCGAAACTACGCTTGTGTTTACATGGGGGGATGGGAACAAATTCTTTTCGAAAAATCAAAACAACTACCATTCTTTTATGTATGGCACATTAATGATATTTTTGGCATCTGAACGGGTGCAGAAGAAGAAGAACTCAAACAATTCCATAAAAGCGCGAATGAAATACATTTAAAACATTCAGCTTGACTTACGTCAATCAAACACCAGAATTCATTTCCATGATGTAATGATCTCAATAACAGACGGAATCCTTTGCACTGACTTATACTGCAAACCCACCTATATATTATACGTACCTTAATAAAAGCTCTAGACATCCAGAATCTACAAAAAAAATATTTCCTTTGGACTTGGGCTCCGTGCGCGTAGAATTTGTTCCAAAGAGATAAATTCGACCGATCCAATATGATCCTAAACTACAGAACAAAGGCGAAGCAGGATAACCATGTTCCCTTTGTGGTAAACTATTCTAAAGGACTTCCCAATATTCATAAGATTTTTTTTTAAAACCGTCAAAATATTCTTGATAATTCTGACCGCCTCAAAAACTTTTTTAGAAATATGCCCATGGTGGCTTTTAAAAGAGAGAAAAAACTTTAAAAGACATTCTGGTACATAAGAAACACAATAATCTATTTTTCAAATTTTTTTTTCATTTAAATAACTTTAACAATTCATAAACTAACTAAAAAAAAACCATATTAAACATACCTTTGCGGGTTTATTTTTATACTATGTGCTACAGAGCACATATACCCCCAAATGCAAAAGCCAAATTTTAACACAAGAATGCATGATCTCATGTTTTATTAAAAATATGCACCAAAGCACATTATATTAAGCTATAATATATAAAGACCAATAGCTATTCATTTACCGAGAGAATTTTTAAAGATATTCAATTGAAAACATACACAATTGCTGTTTAATCTGCGCACATCCTTCAGAAAAAAATCACAGAATATCGCAATTTTGAAAAATTCTCAAAATCTAAATTGTTTACATGCCAGTTTTTCTTTAAAAATATTTAGAATTATATCTAAGGTTAACAATAAAACATATTTTACCATAGTTGACCAGAGATATTTTGCAAAATGGTCTCTTGAATACGTAAACCCCCATTTTTAAATTTAAGTTTTACAATTATTCTTTGCACACTTTGAAAATAGTAAATTGTTACAGCAAATACAGTCTTAAAATCAAGATTAACAGAATATGACAATATATATATATATATATATATGTAAAACATACTGAAAATTTTGTCCTACCAGACAATTTGAAAAATATACCATGAACACAAGGAGTGGGTGGGTGGGGGGGGCACCCCTTCCTTTTTCTCACAATTTTTTTTGGTGTGTGTGTTATTCTTTTTTTGTTTGGCTATCAATCATATCATACATAACAATACCTACATGCTATCTCATACTTATAGAAAAAATAAATATAATGTAACATATGTGTAGATTCTAGCAACTACAGCTCATGTACAAATAATTTTGTTTCTTGAAAATACTTGTGAAGAAGAGTTCAAATATTCAACAACTTTACTGATAATGTTCTGAGGATTTATAATTTTGGTTTCTTTGAACCAAACACAAACTCACTAAAAACAGTTTGAATTCCACTGTGAGGGTCACGCCTATGTATGATTTTTAACTTGTTCAGGCTTAGATTGCAAGCTATGAGCCTTTTAGAGATCAGTGTAGATATTACATTGCTTTGTACCATTGCAGCTAGTGAGGACTTGACACTATAATAAATCATGGTAAATATATCTAAGATTCACATTTGAATGCTGAATTTGACTCGTAAAGTTCTCGTAAACTACAAACATCAGACAAAGAAGTTATAACTGGAACTTTCTAGTCGGTGTTTAAAATTTAAAACCGGATACGTAAAAGCACGGACTTTCCTTAAAACAAACAAAAACAGTACGACCGTGTATTAAAAAATTATACGTTTTAGGTATATAATGGATATTGAAATCCTTCAATATTATTATCAACATAATGTTTTAGGTATCAAAATTTCGTTCTGTCTAAATTGCTTCTAAATTTACAACATTTCTATCAGCTTTTCCGTTTATCGTGAAGATCGTTTATCAGATTTTGCGTTTATCAGGTTTATCGTGATCACATAACTCCAATGCTGATTTCTTTACATTGGCTTCCTATTGACAGGCGCAGCCAATACAAAAGTATCCTCTACGCATACAAGGTGATTCAGAAGATGGCACCAAAATACTTGGAGGAGGTGATCAATGTTTACCAACCGAATCGTTCCCCAAGATCTGAAAATTCACTGACATTAGTTAGACCTAGATGTCGAACCTCCACATATAGAAACAGGCGCTTGGAAGTGGCAGCAGCTACACTCTGGAACTCTCTGCCTGATACCCTCCGCCGTTGTCAGAATTTGAACACTTTCAAAAAACATTTAAAAACACATCTTTTTAGACTTGCATATTATTAGTATTATAGGTGGTTAAATCTTTATGGTTTCTTTACCATCATTTTAACATGACTTTTTCAAGTGTATACATGTAATTGTATATTTATTTCAACTATTGTATTTTATATCATTTGATTGTACGGCGTGGAATTTTTTTTCATGCATATCATGTTTTAGAATTTAGTAATTTTACTTCACATTATTGATGTTTTTCTAGCATTGTTTTGATATTATCTGTCTTAATGCTATTATAATTTCGTTATACTACGTTTATAACATGCTGTATCATTTTTATTGTGTGCAGCGCTTTAGAGTGGTTATTTATAGTCATATAGGGCGCTATATAAATGAATACTATTATTATTATCATTATAT